>NC_092337.1:429865000-430172500 GCF_046630445.1 Rutidosis leptorrhynchoides
TCTGTCACATTCAACCAAATCAGAGTAACAATTCAATAAAGTTTGACAGCATAACAGCCATATGCTAAACATGTGATTGTTATTGAAATACAAACCTGTTGAGCAAGTTCTCTTGTTGGTGCAAGTGCAAGACAAAGTGGAGTTTTTTGCTTAGTTGTATTTTTCCTCTTATTCAATATATGATTCATAGCAGGTATTCCAAATGCCAATGTTTTCCCTAATCAGATCAAATCAAATTAAAAAACCCCAATTAAACCCAAATCACAAAATCTCTAACTTTATAATCCAAACCCAATAATAATAATCAGAAAACACAAAAATTTACCTGACCCAGTTTTAGCAATCCCAATAAAATCACGCCCGTGTAACAAAAAAGGCCAAGAATTTGATTGAATTGGTGAAGGCTTGCTAAAATTCTTACAACATTCCAATAATACATCTGAAAGATTAGATTCTGAAAAAGTATTCAAAGCTTTAAACTTTACATCATTAATATCTTTCCCAGATACCACAACATTATCTTCAGTTTGCCTAACTTCATCAACACCAGTTTTATTATTTTCTTCTTTTTTCTGTTTCTTTTTCTTCTTTTTTTCACTCAACTCTTCAGACCCAATTAGGGTTTCATCCCCATTAACAGATTCTTCGTGGGTTCTTTCTTTCTTCTTTTTCTTCTTGTCTTTTTTGGATTCTTGAAGGGTTTCAGGCTCAGCTTCTGGGTCTTGAAGCTTTCTTTTGTGGTCTTTGCTTTTGTTCTTCTTTTCAGATTTAGTGACGCCATCATTGATAGTCGGCATCTTGAAGAAACAAGAAGAAAGAAAATTTGATTTTGGGTGAAATAATTTACGCCCCACAAAGAAACTGAAAATGGGGGAAGAGAGGCTAACGATGTTGAGGTTGCAAAGTTTTTAGGGTTTTAGAGGTAGTTTGACTATGTTGTAGTCAAAGATTCATAATTGGAAGCATTCGTCCTTTATTTTTTAATCTATCTAAATCTAAATCTAAATTTAAAATATTAGAGGAAAAAAAAAAGAAAAAGAAAAAAAAACAGGTAAACATATATTTTTTATAAAAATCAATTTAAATATTTTTTTTAATTTAGTTCATGATATAAATTACTCTGGTATAGTGTCTTTTTTTTAACGACGGCTCTATGTATCTGTCATTCAAATATAATGATAACGAGCAAAAAAGGTTATTGTAGATTGTTGCATAAAATCGTTTGCAACAATACATACATTATTTCAGTATATATGTTAAACATTATTCACTGCATTTTTTAATATGGGAATAATCATATAGAGATAAGGATTGGAGGTAGATGCATCGAATTTTATCTCCCTGAATCAGTGAACAATCACAACCTCTTATTTAGCTTTAACAAAGATAGATTATCTTGGTCTCTGGTTGAAGTAAATAAAGTTGATGTTGCTGGCGGCGATGGTGTTAAAAAACCCCATGATATCTCCAGTAATCTGCCGGTACATTCGTCGCCTGCCATGGATACCAGCGAGAGGGTTCAAGTTTCGTCAAGCGTGGATGATGTAGGTTTTAATGATTTGTTTAATCGTGAGCCTGCAGATGAGAATCGTGAGCCTGCAGATGAGAATCGTGAGCCTGCAGATGAAATTCGGGATACTGCAGATAAAGCAGGTGATGTCGAAGATGGAGAATTAATTCCAGATGATGTCGAAGATGGTGAATTAATTCCAGATCCGTCAATGGTTTCTCCGGCGGCGGTTTCCTCACCGAAAATTAGTTCAGATGAAGCTCATAAATCGGGTGAAGCTCAAAAGTTGAGCACTTCTGTTTCTGTCACGAATTCCAATGACGGTTGCCCCTGTTTCGAGGATTACTCCTGCACGCGTGAAAAAAGGGATGAGTTGAGAGTTCCAATGAATTTTCAAAATAATGTTGGGCTTGTGGATGGCTTACCTGTTGGGCCAGACTTTTCTAACAACCCAAATGATCCTGTGTTGGGCTCTGTTTCAAAAGGGACCGCGGTAGCTCGCTTTCGTGTTAAAAAGAGAAAAGTACATCCGTTGATTAAAAGTCGTTTTATTAAATATATTTGGGGAAGGAGTAATATGAAGCGTAGCCGAAGTCGGGATAACTCGCGATGGCAAGATAGATATTTTATCGAGAAGGTGATGAAACATTCGGAAGAGGATGACGACGGCGATATTTGTTGCTCGTGTTGCTCATCCTGTGCGTCCTCGGATTCGGAAACTTAGTCTCTAAAGCTAGTCGAGGTGTCTCCCCAGTAGTGTCGTGTTTGTCCTCTTGCCATTTGTTTCCTCTCGTTTCGTGTTCTTGTGCGCTGTATGTTTTTAATTGTGTGATTGGAGCGTGAGCTCGTGTCTTAGCTAGCTTCTTGCTAGTTTCTCTCGTGTACTGCTATTTATTTAGTAATAATACTTACTTGCCTTTCAAAAAAAAAAAATTTACCAAAGGGTATTTTCATCTTTTCAACTCACTCTATTTAATCACTTCCATTTGTTTTAATACATTTGCGAAAAAATATTCTCTTTTTTCGGTAATCTAAACAAGAAAATTTTTACATTTATTTACCATTTTACTTTTTATTTTTAGATAAAATATTTCAGTTATCATGAGAAAAAATATTTTACTTTTTAACGTTGGGTCTTTGAAGGCGAAAAACCTAGCCTTATTGGGAAAGTGATGGTGGCGTTTCCTCATTGAAAAACATTCCCTTTGGGCTAAAGTTATCACGAGTCTATGTGGGCGGGCGGGGGGTTGGGTGGCCATCATAATCGGGGGTCAGGAAAGGGTTTAGTTTGGAATAACATTTGTAAAGTCGGGATTATCATTGATAATCTCAGCATATCGTTCTCTAACTCGTTTGTGAAGCATATTTGCAAAGGTGATGACACGTTGTTTTGGCAAGACAAGTGGATCGGAATCTACACCCTTAAAGAAAAATTTGGAAGATTATACAATCTAGATCGTAACAAAAATGCGTTAGTTATGGATCGATGCTCTAGGGGAGAAAATGGGGATTTATGCTTCGAGTGGGATTGGTTGCGTGTTCCAAATGGTAGAAGCGAATCAGAGTTGCAACAGATGGGTAACGATCTAAGAAGCTTCGTATTTTTGGACGGGCCGCGTGATAATTGGAAGTTTATGTTGCAAAATGATGGTTCATATTCGGTTGCCTTCATGTCCAGGTTGATCGACGAGAGGCTTTTAGCTTCACACAATATTTTCTTGCCTACTGATCGTCTTCGCATGCTTCCACAGAAAATAGGGGTTTTAATTTGGAGAGTGAAACAAAATCGAATCCCGGTTAGAGTTGAGCTAGACAAAAGAGGCATTGACTTGGATTCGGTTTGCTGCCCTATCTGTGATGACGGGCTTGAAACGGTGGAACATATCTTTATTCATTGCGCGTTTGCTAGAGATCTATGGTCTAGAGTTTTTCGTTGGTGGAATTTAAATAAACAACCTTACGCTCATATGGGTGAATTATTTCAAGGGATTATCGATATCAATAATCCACAAAAAGAAGTCGCTCTATTGGAAGGCCATCGAGTGGGTTTGTGGCTATATGATTTGGAGAAATTGAAACCTTACCTTATTCCAAAAAAAGAAAGGTAACGGCCCGATTACTCTAAATGACGTTCAAATCAAGTCGTTCGAATGGATTTCAAGGCGTTGTAGAAAGGCAAATCTCGCATGGAGCCAATGGCTTCTTAATCCCGGAACTTATGATGATCATGGTTGATTAGGACAAGCATGCTTGTTGCTTCATTTGTGTGTTTATGTATAAATGTATAGTTGGTTCTTTCGTGTTGTTGTTCGGCTTAGTGTGCTAGAAAAAGCATGTTCTCTATTGCTTTTGTCTATGTAATTTCAATTTGAAGTAATAAAATTTTCTTGTTGCCTTGCAAAAAAAAAAAAAAAAAAAAAAAAATTCAGTTATCAACTAACCCGTTCAAGCTCTGCCATTGTGGAGGAGGCTTTTTTCATTTCTGTCCATTGTTTTGGTCAATTTAAAATTTGCTACTAGTGAGATTCAAACATGAGATATCTTGTGAAGATATCAGAGCGTCTACTGTTAGAAGTCGGGGTTGTAAAACCTTCATGACTGAAACGGTAATGACTCCGGATTGATCTTTGAATCGTGTGAACACTTTCCTAATCGAATATTTCGACCCTATTAGCCACGGGTTACACGAAGTTTCGATTGGGATAAGACAAAGACAAGATTGTCGTCTTGGCTAAAAGATAACAATCACACAATTGTAGAGATGTATCTTCTAATTGTTTGAAATTGAAAGTGTGTAAAAGGATCAAAATTCTGGAACCTTTTTCAAATACACAAAGAGTGTATTTATAATGGGTCAAAAGGTTTCTTGAAAAGTCACAACCTTTTGATTCACACCCATTAGTGACTTGGAAGTTTGCATTCATGTATTTAGACTTAAAATGGTCTAAAAACATGTAAAAACGCAGTTTAAATGCCCTGTAACTACCCCAAAACGTTTGGGGTTCAAATGTGCCTTTTGGGTTGAAAAAGCACCTTTTCAGCGTGCCCTTTGTTAAGCCGCGCCGCGGGCTAACAAAGAAAAATTCTTGAAAATTGCCAAAAGTCTCGACCTGAGTTTTGTGCTTTAAGCCGCGCCGCGGGTGGCTGAGCCGCGCCGCGGGCTAAGCCTATCCAGCACTCCAAATTTTGATCTCAAGGTTTTTCACTCGTATGGCCTTTTCAAGTCTCGTTTCGCATTCCACGAGTTCCAAATATCATTTCCAAGTCCAAAGAAAACCTCAAACCACCTCACGTTTTACGAACGTGTACTCCACACTCTCCGAATTCGTGTAACGTATCAATGGTTCGAAAACACTTTCAACATAGTAATCCAATCAACTAAAATGACGTTGGATCATGCTAAAATCACCAACAATTCCCCCCATTTTAGTATGATCCTTGATTACTAAAATACCAGCAATTAGAAACTAATGCATAAGTGTAAATGTCACATGGATTGAATTTACACATAGTATATTACACGTTCAAGAATTCGAAAATCAGGGTGCTCTAATAGTTTGAACCCATCAATTTGTAACATCCCGCCTTTTTCCGTTTACTTTTCCGTTATACTATTTTAAACTCCGTTATATGTTTATAACATCTCCCGTTAATACGCGTTTTAAATTATCTCGTTTAGGTAATTCACGCACCCGTTTCCAAAGTTGAGGGACTAAGTTTGACAAGGGAGCAAAGAGGTGACTAGGTCAAAGAGTCAACACTCTTCCTCCTCCATTCATTAATTCTTTTCTTTTTCCTTTTTCTCTAACACTTTCACCAAATCTCTCAAACACCACTTCAAGGATTCATCATCCAAATCAAATCGAGCAAGTATCCATCTAAACAAATTGCATATTCGGAATCCTCTCATCTTCCTCTTCGATTTCATACCGATTTCATCAAGTTTGGGTAACTTTCTAAAATCACTAGATTTTGTGTTCTTGATGTTTTTAACTTATAAAAGTGTTAATTAGTGTCTATGGCTCAAGTCTAACATGAATATATGAATTGCATGCTCGATCTTGTTGTTTTGAAGTAACTAGCATGAACTTGAATTTTGGTGTGTTGTTCTTGAGTTTTGGATGATCATATGTTGTTAGATGTTAAAAGTTCATGTTCTAATTGTGTTCCTAGTATCACTAGCTTCAATTTGATGTGTAGGTTGCTTTAGAAAAGTTCATGAACTTGATTTATGATTTTGGTGAATTTGGGTTAGGGTTTGATGAACTTGAAATGGACTTTTGATGCATTGAATGCCATGGATTATTATTGGTAAGTGTTTAGTTGGATTGTATGCTTGATTACCTTCGAAACGGCATATCGTTCATGTAAATTGGTTGCCCGAATCATTGAATTGCATTTATGAACTTGTATGCGGTTAATGTTAAGCATTAGATGCGGTTTTGGTTGTTGTAAAAGTAAATGTGATTGTTGAAATGTGTTTAGTTGTTTTCCTTGTCAAAATACCTTTCCGATGATATAAGATACATGTTTTGGTTGTTTGCGGGTCATAAATGGTGATTGTTTGAAGTTAGGTTCGTGCATAAGACTTAAAAACTGCCAGAATTCTCTGCACAGGTAATGGCGCGGCGCGCCATATACCCGCGCGGCGCGCCAAAGTGGTCTGTCCAACTTTGTCAATTTTCGAATAATGTTTGCTATGCTACGCACCTCCGATTCACACGTAACTTGTTCTAACATGCTCATACATGATTAAAAACCTCAGAAAAATAGTTCGGGACCCGACCCGAACGTGTTGACTTTTTCGTTGACTTTGACCGACCAAAGTTTGACTTTTTGTCAAACTTAACCAAATGATTATGCAACCTTCCTAACTTGTTTATATACTTGTATCTTGCATGAAACTTGACAATTTGATTTCACATGCTACATAATCGAGTCGTAACGAGCCGTAGGACTAATTGAACATCTTTGACCTATCGTGTTTACCGTTATTGATACGACCTATTTGTTTAGGTCAAGACTAGCACTATCCTTCGCACACGTTACTTTGTGAAGTACTTTTCATACGTGCACTCAAGGTGAGATCATAGTCCCACTTTTACTCTTTTTAACTTACATTTGGGATGAGAAAACATAAACGTTTCTTTTTACTAAGTGAACACAAGTACAGGAAAACAAACATTCTACATACGAGTTTGAACAAAAATCCTCAATTCGATTATCATTAGTTACACTTGCCGGGTGTAAGCGAGAACTTATGTTATATGGCCATATGGGTTTGACAAACCCTCATTCAAACGGTTCGCTACCGTTTACGAATGAAATATATTTTCGTGAAACAGTGTATGTTCTAACACTATTGTGATGGGGTTCTATGGAAGGAAAGTTAAGCATTGATAATTGGGTGCTCGTGAAACAAACTTTTGGAATGTATTACTATTATATCAATGTTACAAATCTTGTGGTTCATTTGTACTTACTTACTTAAACCTATGATTTCACCAACGTTTTCGTTGACAGATTCTATGTTTTTCTCAGGTCCTTGAACGTTTTGTGATACATGCTTCCGCTCATTACTTTTGATGCTTTACTTGGATATCGAGTATACATGCATACGTGGAGCGTCTTTTGGCTACTTTTAAATTGTGTCGCATATGTTTCAATTGTACTTTAAACTTTGTTATGTATCTAGTTGTCGAACTACTTTGTAAACCTTGAAACATCTTTACTTTTGAAATAAATGCGACATACTTTTGGTCAAACGTTGTTTTAAAGACTTATGGCCACGTAACGGGACCTAAGTAGACGGCGCCGTCAAACATGATTTGGTCGGGTCACTACAGATGGTATCAGAGCGTTGGTTGTAGGGATTTAGAGTTCATTGGTGTCGACCCCGAGTCATAGGGTACATTAGTGAATCTAGACTACAACCGGCATATAGACCGAAGTAGGAACTACTTGACTATTTGTGCATTATACTCGAACTCTCCTATCATATCTAACTCTTATTCGATCTTGATATCACGTTGTTAAATTTGATTGACACGCCACCTTGACTTTATGAAGTAGTGTTAAATGCACATGTGAATCAGGGTAATATAATTTCCGGGATTATATTACGGTGGTTCACATGGACGTTCCGGCATTATGACATACAGAATTTAAGGCGGGTTAAGGAAATTTTATCTTTATCCTTATTCCATATCACGGTTGGTATTATTGAGAATACTAACCAACGATATTCTTGTGTCTTGAAGGAACAATGGCTCGTCGACGCGCTCCTCCCGAAACTCCCGAACAAGCTCTACAACGAATGATAGCCACCGCCGTGGATGCGGCCATGGCCGGTCACTCTTCCAACAACAATAACAATAACAACAATCACAACAACAACAACAATGGAGCCGGTAACTCAAACGAAGGGTGCTCCTACAAATCCTTCATGGGGTGCAAACCTCACACTTTTGATGGAACCGGGGGACCGGTCGTGCTCACCCGATGGTTTGAGAAAACGGAAGCCGTCTTTAGCATAAGCGGTTGTCGGGACCAAGACAAGGTCAAATACTCCACTCACACCTTCGCCGGTGTCGCTCTTACATGGTGGAATACTTATGTACAATCGGTGGGTACCGATGAAGCTCACGCCCTCTCTTGGGCCGACTTGAGGGAAAAGATGATTGTCGAATATTTCCCTCGTGAAGAAACCCGAAGGCTCGAACAAGAGCTAAGAACTTTAAAGGCGATCGGAAACGATCTCAAGGCTTATAATCAACGATTTTCCGAACTAGCCTTGATGTGCCCAAATCTTGTGAACCCCGAAGCTTTAAGGGTTGAACTTTACATGGATGGCCTTCCAAAGAGTATCAAACACGGAGTAATGTCATCCAAACCCACTAATCATCAAGAAGCTTTGAACATGGCCCGCAAATTGATAGAAACGGTTGACGAAATCGTAGTTCCGGCACCTAAGGCCGAGGATAAATCGAGCGGCAACAAAAGAAAGTGGGAACCCTCCCAATCAAGCAACAACAACTTTGCTAAGAAGCCTTACACCTCTGACGGCAAGAAGGGTTATGCCGGGAACCTACCTCTTTGCAACAAATGCAACAAACATCACTTTGGTGAATGTGGCAAGTTAATTTGCCACCGGTGCCAAGGAGTTGGTCATAAGGCCAATGAGTGTAAAAGTGTTGCCCCCATCGCTCGAAAGGGGCCCAATGCACCAAAAACGGACACTTGTTATGAATGTGGCCAAACGGGCCATTATAGAAATGCATGCCCAAAAAGGAAAGATAACACCAATACGCGCGGCCGAGCTTTCAACATCAACACCGAGGAAGCCCGAGATGATAATGAATTGGTCACGGGTACGTTTCTTCTCAACAACACTTATGTTACTTGTTTATTCGATTCGGGTGCCGATAAGAGTTTTGTATCCAAGAATTTGACTCATTCTTTTAATACTCCACCACGTCCACTAGATACCACTTATACCATTGAAGTGGCCAACGGAAAACTATTGAGTGCCGACACATATTACCGGGGGTGTACGTTAAACATTTTGGGTAATGAGTTTGAAATTGACTTGATACCCATGGAACTAGGGAGTTTCGATGTAATAATCGGTATGAATTGGCTAGCCAAAACGAAATCTCACATCCTTTGTGATCTTAACGCAATCCGAATCCCTATCGAGAATGGTGAACCTTTGATCGTCTATGGCGATAAGAGTTGCACCGGACTCAACCTTGTTTCATGTATTAAAGTTAGAAAACTACTTCGTAAGGGTTGTTTTGCGATCCTTGCTCACGTTAAGAAAGTCGAGTCCGATGAGAAGCACATCGATGATGTGCCAATTGTTAGTGACTATTCCGATGTATTTCCCGATGAATTGCCGGGTCTCCCACCTCATCGACCGGTTGAATTCCAAATCGATCTTATTCCGGGAGCCGCACCCGTAGCACGTGCACCATATAGACTCGCTCCATCCGAAATGCAAGAATTGCAAAGTCAAATCCAAGAACTACTTGATCGTGGTTTTATCCAACCTAGCCATTCACCTTGGGGCGCTCCGATTTTGTTTGTTAAAAAGAAAGACGGATCCCTACGAATGTGCATTGACTATCGTGAACTAAACAAATTGATGGTTAAGAATCGATATCCTCTCCCTCACATCGATGACCTCTTTGATCAATTACAAGGGTCTTGTGTATATTCAAAAATCGATCTCCGCTCGGGTTATCATCAATTGAGGGTTAAGGGGGAAGATGTCTCCAAAACCGCTTTCCGGACTCGTTATGGTAGTTATGAATTCCTTGTCATGCCATTTGGTCTCACTAACGCACCGGCGGTGTTCATGGATCTTATGAACCGCGTGTGCAAACCGTATCTTGACAAATTCGTTATCGTGTTCATCGATGATATTTTAGTCTATTCGAAAAGCGAAGAAGAACACGAGGAACATCTCCGACTTGTGCTTGAACTCTTGAGACAAGAACGACTTTATGCCAAATTCTCCAAGTGTGAATTTTGGTTGAAGGAAGTTCAATTTATTGGTCATGTTGTAAGTGATCAAGGTATTAAAGTCGATCCCATGAAAATCGAAGCCATTAGTAAATGGGAGACTCCTACTACTCCTACTCACATTCGTCAATTCTTGGGTCTCGCCGGGTACTATCGTAGATTCATCGAAAACTTCTCTTTGGTTGCACGTCCTCTAACCTCATTAACTCACAAGGGAAAGAAATTCATTTGGGCGACCGAGCAAGAATCCGCGTTTCAAATCTTGAAGACAAAGCTAACCACCGCTCCTATCTTGTCACTTCCCGAAGGCAATGATGATTTTGTTGTATATTGCGATGCCTCGAAACATGGTTTTGGGTGTGTGTTGATGCAACGGAAGAAAGTCATTGCTTATGCCTCTCGACAACTAAAAATTCATGAACGGAATTACATGACTCATGATCTCGAACTCGGAGCCGTTGTCTTTGCACTTAAAATGTGGAGACACTATCTTTATGGAACCAAGAGTACTATCTTCACCGATCACAAAAGCCTTCAACACATCTTCGATCAAAAGCAACTAAACATGAGATAACGACGGTGGATTGAAACTTTGAACGATTACGATTGCGAGCTTCGTTACCATCCCGGAAAGGCAAACGTAGTAGCCGATGCCTTAAGTCGAAAAGAAAGAGTGGTGCCTCTTCGTGCCCGAGCCTTAAACATCACCATCCACACAAACCTTAATAGCCAAATTCGGGTAGCCCAAGATGAGGCTCTCAAGGATGAAAACCTTTCACACGAGCTCTTGAACATTCTCGTCTCTCGATTCGAAATTAGGGAGACCGGACTCCGATATTACGCCGGAAGGATTTGGGTGCCTAGTTATGGGGACCTACGAAGCCTTATTTTAGATGAAGCCCATAAGTCGCGATACTCGATTCACCCCGGTGCCAATAAGATGTACCACGACCTTAAACAACTATATTGGTGGCCGAACATCAAAAGGGACGTAGCTACTTATGTTTCCAAGTGTTTGACATGTTCCAAAGTCAAAGCCGAACACCAAAGACCGTCTGGACTACTTTAACAACCCGAGATTCCGCAATGGAAGTGGGAAAGGATAACGATGGATTTTATCACCAAGCTACCAAAAACGACGGGCAGTTATGATACCATTTGGGTTATTGTTGACCGTCTCACCAAATCCGCACACTTCCTTGCCATGAAAGAAACGGACAAAATGGAGAAACTTGCACAACTTTACATTAAGGAGATCGTAGCCCGACACGGTGTACCTTTATCGATTATCTCTGACCGAGATGGCCGTTTCGTTTCTAGATTGCGTACTTTGCAAGAAGCATTGGGAACGCGTTTAGACATGAGCACTGCATATCATCCACAAACCGACGGACAAAGCGAACGCACAATTCAAACCTTGGAAGACATGCTACGAGCTTGCGTAGTCGACTTTGGAAAAGCTTGGGATAAGCACTTGCCTCTCGCCGAATTCTCCTACAACAATAGTTATCACGCGAGTATTAACGCCGCACCATTCGAAGCATTATATGGCCGAAAATGTCGTTCTCCTCTTTGTTGGGCCGAAGTAGGCGACAAACAAATCATCGGTCCCGAACTTATTCAAGAAACAACCGAGAAGATCGTTCAAATCCGAGATAGGCTTCGGACGGCCCGGAGTCGTCAAAAGAGTTATACCGACAAACGACGCAACGACCTCGAATTTCAAGTCGGTGACCGTGTAATGTTAAAAGTCGCACCTTGGAAAGGTGTAATTCGTTTTGGGAAACGCGGGAAGCTAAATCCGCGGTATATTGGTCCTTTCGAAATCTTGGAGCGTATTGGAACCGTTGCTTATCGTTTAGATCTTCCGCCTCAATTGAACTCCGTTCATCCTACCTTCCATGTATCTAACTTGAAAAAGTGTCTTGCCGAACCCGATATCATCATCCCTCTCGAAGAACTTACTATTGATGACAAACTTCATTTTGTGGAAGAACCGGTTGAAATTGTGGACACCTCCGTCAAGACATTGAAACAAAGCCGAATCCCGATTGTCAAGGTTCGTTGGAATGCCAAAAGAGGACCCGAGTTTACTTGGGAAAGGCAAGATCAAATGCAAAAGAAATACCCACACTTATTCCCGATTCCGGAAACGCAAAATTTCGAGGAAGAAACAACAACTACTACGCCTACTTAAATTTCAGGACGAAATTTCTTTTAAGGAGTAGGTAATGTAACATCCCGCCTTTTTCCGTTTACTTTTCCGTTATACTATTTTAAACTCCGTTATATGTTTATAACATCTCCCGTTAATACGCGTTTTAAATTATCTCGTTTAGGTAATTCACGCACCCGTTTCCAAAGTTGAGGGACTAAGTTTGACAAGGGAGCAAAGAGGTGACTAGGTCAAAGAGTCAACACTCTTCCTCCTCCATTCATTAATTCTTTTCTTTTTCCTTTTTCTCTAACACTTTCACCAAATCTCTCAAACACCACTTCAAGGATTCATCATCCAAATCAAATCGAGCAAGTATCCATCTAAACAAATTGCATATTCGGAATCCTCTCATCTTCCTCTTCGATTTCATACCGATTTCATCAAGTTTGGGTAACTTTCTAAAATCACTAGATTTTGTGTTCTTGATGGTTTTAACTTATAAAAGTGTTAATTAGTGTCTATGGCTCAAGTCTAACATGAATATATGAATTGCATGCTCGATCTTGTTGTTTTGAAGTAACTAGCATGAACTTGAATTTTGGTGTGTTGTTCTTGAGTTTTGGATGATCATATGTTGTTAGATGTTAAAAGTTCATGTTCTAATTGTGTTCCTAGTATCACTAGCTTCAATTTGATGTGTAGGTTGCTTTAGAAAAGTTCATGAACTTGATTTATGATTTTGGTGAATTTGGGTTAGGGTTTGATGAACTTGAAATGGACTTTTGATGCATTGAATGCCATGGATTATTATTGGTAAGTGTTTAGTTGGATTGTATGCTTGATTACCTTCGAAACGGCATATCGTTCATGTAAATTGGTTGCCCGAATCATTGAATTGCATTTATGAACTTGTATGCGGTTAATGTTAAGCATTAGATGCGGTTTTGGTTGTTGTAAAAGTAAATGTGATTGTTGAAATGTGTTTAGTTGTTTTCCTTGTCAAAATACCTTTCCGATGATATAAGATACATGTTTTGGTTGTTTGCGGGTCATAAATGGTGATTGTTTGAAGTTAGGTTCGTGCATAAGACTTAAAAACTGCCAGAATTCTCTGCACAGGTAATGGCGCGGCGCGCCATATACCCGCGCGACGCGCCAAAGTGGTCTGTCCAACTTTGTCAATTTTCGAATAATGTTTGCTATGCTACGCACCTCCGATTCACACGTAACTTGTTCTAACATGCTCATACATGATTAAAAACCTCAGAAAAATAGTTCGGGACCCGACCCGAACGTGTTGACTTTTTCGTTGACTTTGATCGACCAAAGTTTGACTTTTTGTCAAACTTAACCAAATGATTATGCAACCTTCCTAACTTGTTTATATACTTGTATCTTGCATGAAACTTGACAATTTGATTTCATATGCTACATAATCGAGTCGTAACGAGCCGTAGGACTAATTGAACATCTTTGACCTATCGTGTTTACCGTTATTGATACGACCTATTTGTTTAGGTCAAGACTAGCACTATCCTTCGCACACGTTACTTTGTGAAGTACTTTTAATACGTGCACTCAAGGTGAGATCATAGTCCCACTTTTACTCTTTTGAACTTGCATTTGGGATGAGAAAACATAAACGTTTCTTTTTACTAAGTGAACACAAGTACAGGAAAACAAACATTCTACATACGAGTTTGAACAAAAATCCTCAATTCGATTATCATTAGTTACACTTGCCGGGTGTAAGCGAGAACTTATGTTATATGGCCATATGGGTTTGACAAACCCTCATTCAAACGGTTCGCTACCGTTTACGAATGAAATATATTTTCGTGAAACAGTGTATGTTCTAACACTATTGTGATGGGGTTCTATGGAAGGAAAGTTAAGCATTGATAATTGGGTGTTCGTGAAACAAACTTTTGGAATGTATTACTATTATATCAATGTTACAAATCTTGTAGTTCATTTGTACTTACTTACTTAAACCTATGATTTCACCAACGTTTTCGTTGACAGATTCTATGTTTTTCTCAGGTCCTTGAACGTTTTGTGATACATGCTTCCGCTCATTACTTTTGATGCTTTGCTTGGATATCGAGTATACATGCATACGTGGAGCGTCTTTTGGCTACTTTTAAATTGTGTCGCATATGTTTCAATTGTACTTTAAACTTTGTTATGTATCTAGTTGTCGAACTACTTTGTAAACCTTGAAACATCTTTACTTTTGAAATAAATGCGACATACTTTTGGTCAAACGTTGTTTTAAAGACTTATGACCACGTAACGGGACCTAAGTAGACGGCGCCGTCAAACATGATTTGGTCGGGTCGCTACACAATTCATTTGAAAACATGTCGATAATATACACATTAGTTCCATACTCTCTAACAATTAACCCCGAAACTATTATAAGCCATGTGTCCCAATCCTCTCATGAACATATCAAAAGCTAAGTCCCAAGCTTTCTTGAGGCGGCTTAACCTCATGTTCACGTAGGTAGTTTCTTATAATATTGCTCCCGCGATGCAATTTTTCAAGACAACTATTAAGAAGTATTTAACTTCAACCTCCTTTATCTCACGGGTCCGAACACATACTTTGGGATCATATATTTAATGTGTTCCAATCTTCAGATAGTAGGCTTTCCTCATTGAATTCAGCTCCTAGCGTTGTACTAGAAGGGAATTGGGTATCCCACTATGGAAGATTTAGATGGACTTCAATCCCACAACATTAGCCAACTTTTGCACGCTTCCGGCTAATGCTTTAGTCAAGTGATTTAGTCAAACTTAGTTGTGACCCAACAAAATTCACATACATCACTTCATTTCGTGATAAACATCACGAAACATCATTTGTCTAAGGCATAAGTGTCTAGACTTTCACTTGTTTCAAATACATGCCTTAGTCAAAGACATCCCATCACTAGGGATCACCATGAACTTTCATCTTATTCATTATGACTTCAATCAATTTCCATTCTTTTGCAATCCTTTATACCAAGGATTTACCAGGTTCTTACTATACCATAAGAAACTTATGAGTACTCAAATCAATTGATTGATTAGTTCTTGCATATGTCCACTTTCCCCAAGTCATCAATGTAAACATATAATTTATACACCCTTGATAATGTATTCCCATTATCCTTGTGTACACAATTATTACCATTACATTACAGGTGAGATTATAATTACAAACATACCTTAGTCAATCCACTTATAAGACTAAGAAGCAATGACAACAAGTTTATAATATCCATAATCTCAACATCAACCTTTTGATCCAAGATACCTCATCTATACCAAGTGTAAAACCAACAACTTGTAGATGTATCATCTTATTGATCAATAGCAAACTCAATATAATTTAATATGCCTTAGGATCACCATTGTGAACTAAACCATAATCCATGGTTGGGTTTTACAAGTACTAAAGTACTTAATCTTCATCACAATGAATTCCTCTAGACCATGCTTAATCTTACTAACATCATGCTATATTGGTCACTTGATGTACACACATACATCATACCACCAATTTTCATGGCATACCGATGCTCGAAACAATTAAGCAATATCTAAACATTGTTCCATATTAAACCATATTTGTTTCACTAACTTGTATCATTTGATAAACCATCAAATAATTTAAGGACATAAATCACCAATGAATAAAGTCTCTCATGGCCATTTGAATTCGTAACAAAATCAGTCACCACACAATAATACAATATTGTCTTGTGACTTTTCCAACGGATTATTACCACCCATTAAATATCTTAACAATTATTATTACCAAAAATTTATTGTTTTACCAACAAACACAACAATTAACAATTCATAGGGGGTGTCCATGATTTTCATGTCAATATCCAAAGAATACCAAAAACATATTGAATACATTCTTTTATTGACAACACGGCTATCTTTTATAATCCAATGGACCAAGACATTTTATGTAAATAAATGTGTACAACATTTATTTGAAATACATGGTAACCTTTTCTCCATTTTAAAGTGGAGAGTTAAAACCACAAATCCCAACGACATTTACATGTCATTTACAACACAAATGTCTTATGTGCCAACAGTTACTACCCTTGAATCACAACTTTTGACTTTTAAACCATGAAAACAAATAAAAGTCAACTTCCTCTATAACCAATAACTGTCTTTTCCAATCGCCAACATGACGATTTCCAAAACAATCATAAGCAAAATGTTTGCTTTCAATAGAATAGAGAAGTCACGATTGTTAATTTATTATGTTTGTATAAAATATGTCAAAATATAGAATCACAAAACATGGCTTTTCACATGCATCACCATCAATAATTAATTATTGATGTACAAATGTAAATGGCAAGAGTTATTTGAAAACTTCATCCATTTTGTAGATCAAAGAGTTTCAAAGAGAGAATTACATTTAATGTTTTCATTGCAACCATTAATTCACATAAAATCATAATTTATGATCTTATATCATATCACTGATCACCATTCATTCTTGCCATCAGGCCAATGAATGCATAAATAATGATCATGAAACACCATATGATCCATTAATATGCATGAAAATATTGAAAAGAAATAATTGTTTCAATATATAAAATATCAACTCTTTCCAATTGAAACATTCTGAATTTATAAAAGAACCACAATTTCTTATAAATCTCAAGCATGTGAATAAAACCACCGAATTTTAATTTGTGCAAAATAAAAGCCATGTATGCATCGAGTATCATTATAGAAACGAACAGAAAATGTGTACCATACACCATTGATGTTGTGATCCCACAGTTCCATAAATTCTGCCAAAATTTCCTTCCATCAACACAGTTCAATTCCTTCACACTTCACATCAAATTGGAAGTCATTTCTCCCACCATTTCTCCGGGCATAGAAGTCACAATATTCGATTAGATTGTTAGAAGTCGGGGTTGTAAAACCTTCGTGACTGAAACGGTAATGACTCCGGATTGATCTTTGAATCGTGTGAACACTTTCCTAATCGAATATTTTGACCCTATTAGCCATGGGTTACACGAAGTTTCGATTGGGATAAGACAAAGACAAGATTGTCGTCTTGGCTAAAAGATAACAATCACACAATTGTAGAGATGTATTTTTTAATTGTTTGAAATTGAAAGTGTGTAAAAGGATCAAAATTCTGGAACCTTTTTCAAATACACAAAGAGTGTATTTATAATGGGTCAAAAGGTTTCTTGAAAAGTCACAACCTTTTGATTCACACCCATTAGTGACTTGGAAGTTTACATTCATGTATTTAGACTTAAAATGGTCTAAAAACATGTAAAAACGCAGTTTAAATGCCCTGTAACTACCCCAAAACGTTTGGGGTTCAAATGTGCCTTTTGGGTTGAAAAAGCACCTTTTCAGCGTGCCCTTTGTTAAGCCGCGCCGCGGGCTAACAAAGAAAAATTCTTGAAAATTGCCAAAAGTCTCTACCTTAGTTTTGTGCTTTAAGCCGCGCCGCGGGTGGCTGAGCCGCGCCGCGGGCTAAGCCTATCCAGCACTCCAAATTTTGATCTCAAGGTTTTTCACTCGTATGGCCTTTTCAAGTCTCGTTTCGCATTCCACGAGTTCCAAATATCATTTCCAAGTCCAAAGAAAACCTCAAACCACCTCACGTTTTACGAACGTGTACTCCACACTCTCCGAATTCGTGTAACGTATCAATGGTTCGAAAACACTTTCAACATAGTAATCCAATCAACTAAAATGACATTGGATCATGCTAAAATCACCAACATCTACCACTAAACAATCTTATGTTTTCAAAAAGATCACATTGATCACGTCTGTTATTTTTTATATGTTTGCATTTAACATCTTTAATGTTCTATTTTGGTCTTAAAACAAATTTATTACCACAAGTTTCCCTTAAAAATCTCCTTGGTTCATAATTTTTTTCGTAATCAATCTTGATCAAACCTTATCCTCACCGGTCTTTGTCTTATCTTGTTTATCTTGTGATTTTAAGCATAACCGAAAACTGATATAATGAAGTACGTGGAAATATTTGATTTAGGGGTGAGAATGGTGGCTAGGTTTCATTCTCATTGCCCTCAAACTGCCCGTGTGTACTATCATCCTCCTTCGAAGGCTACCGACAACAACTCCAAATCCGATGTTCCATTTTCCTTCGAGAATTTTGTTAAATTCAACATTTTTGGCGATCGTAAGCTTAGATGCTATGTAGAACATTCGTCGTATTGGTTGAACTCGAAATTCCTCAATTTTTGGGTCGACTTGTACATAGAATAATCAATAATGTATATGGTGGTAAGGATCATAAGTTTCAATACTATGTCAAGGCTCACAATGATGATTTATGTATGTTAGTCGTTGTATCAACACGATTTCTTAGTGGATCATTTATGTTGTGTATTCTTTATTGCAACTATTATGTAATATACATTGTAAATTATAAATGATATTCATGCTTGTCCTTCTATACAAATTAATTTGAAGAATAGTTTATTCTATATGGCATACTATTATACTCATAAAATAAAAGCACATACTATCATAAACTATGAATTGTAGAAAACTAGCAATTGTTTGGTTTATTTAAAGAATGAGAAATGCAAGAAAAATAAGAGAACCAATATTGTTTCCCAATATTCAATCCATAACACAAATATCTCCAAACCAAAATAAAACATAAATCAAACTTGAACACTTCGATCTTCTGATTCTTCAAAACCTTCTTCCCCTTTAAACTTAACCACATCCGAAGCACGAACGGGTGGATCACTTCGTTTATAAACATGACCAGCCGCAACAGCCCCACCATAACTGCTAACATTACTAAAGATCAAAGCCACAACTCCAATAACAGCAGCCGCAAACGCTGCCCCAAACGACCTATTAATATTCCCAATACCACCCGTACCAATTGCGAACCCAACAAACGCTCCAAACATTCGTACCCATGAAAACCACGCAGCAAACACACCTTCTTTACCCGAAGGCGCGCAATCCATCAACAATATTCGACTATACGCATGTAAAACAGCGGCAGCTATACTTTGTGCACCAGCTAAAAACAACACATGATGATTATGCCAGTTCTTTTGTCTGTAATAAAACCCCATACCTGAAGTTAAAGTCGTCAACAAGAACCCGAATATTTGCATCTTTACTGCGTCTGATCGAATAAGCTTCTGAATCGGTTGTAACATCGGAAGAACAAATAACGGTGTAAAAAAATACGTTAACCACAAGAATAATAAATCTTTGGGCAGAAAACAGAGCTGCCCGACAATGTATAATATTCCTCCCGCGAATATACTCATCGTTGAAAACGATGATAAAAACACGCCGACCAAACTGCCCGCAGCATGCGGGTAGTTAAAGATAGATACGATGTGACTGCCTGAAAAGTTATCATTTGGTTCATTTCCATTCGACCGTGTAGCGCTTATGATGTGTGCGATTCCTGCGAACCATAAAATGCCACTAAAGATCGAAACGACCCATAAACTAATAAACCCTTCCGAGTTTCGAAGCATGTAATAAGTGAACGAAGCGATGGCTGCGGAACCAAGGCAACCGCCAGCTGTCGCATAGAGTGATAGCCAGCTGGAGACAGCTTGTCTGTCTGGGAACTGGAGTTTGTGAATAGTGGCCCCCACAAAGCCGCGGACCATGAGTCCCAGGTGGCGGTTATGAAAAGCGGATCCAACTGCGTTGGATGCGACTATGGCCGCCACGTAGGGTGGCATGATCCAAACGGTTTTGATGGCGCCAGCTGGCAGGCAAAAGATGGCACCGATGGCTGTGGCGACTGCGGTGATGAGTTGTGAGTTGTGACGGTGGTCGAGGTGGATGGAGACCGAGGCGAGGAGTGGTGCAGCGAGGATTAAGCCGGTAAACCATGAGATTGAAGTCCATTCAAGTGGTGAAAATTTCATGTTGCCAACGTTTATCCTAGCGTATGTTAATGCTTCAAACCTGAAATTGATTGATTGATTGATCAAAACAAACACACATCATGTTCTTAACTAGTAAGATTATAATGTTAACTAAATTATTGTCTAGGAGTTTAATTATACTAGATTGAAGTTTTGAAAACTACTTTTTTATTTAAATCTCTGGTTCTGATATTTGGATCGTTATTTATCTAACTAGATTATTGACTACTTTTTAAGTATATGCAATTAATATTGAAAAAAGTACTACTAGTATTATTAATGATTACTTGAGGCAAATAATTCTGTTAATTAGAACAATGAACAAAAGTATTTTTAAATGAAGAAGGAAAAAAAATCACATTCACATATACTCCATATCTAGTATCTAACTATCTATGATCTACTATAATCTATTCTATATCTATATAATAAAGAAGTTGTAATGTGATCCAGCGGTTGGTGGCCTGTTTCTTTTAGGGGAGGTTAGGAGTTCGACCCCCGTTGACTACATATTAAAAACACAATTTCATCCATGCCATGAAGTATCCAACCATGACACCTTTCCCATATCGTTTGGGGGGTAAAGGTGAGGGGGTTTTACTTGGTCGTGCCTTTGGATCGGTTTCAAGGTTTCCTCCCGGGCAGCGATGGGGGCGGGGTTATTATCGCTGCATCGGCATAGTCGAAACGGTATATGATCGCAACGGGTGGTTTAGTCCCCCTCGGATGATCCCAATCGCTATCCAAAAGAATAATAATAATATCTATAAACTAACAAAAGTTAAAATTCTATAAATTTTAACTTTTTGACTTAAATCAATATATATTCTTAATCAGACTCACCATCTCCAAACAAGCTGATATATACTTTAATAGTGTAATAAAAAACAAATAAATATAAAAAAAATACTCATATGTATATCAAAAATATATTTTCTATGTTTATATATAAAGATATCTATAAGTTCTATTAAAATTCTAAAATGATGACACAATAATTACCTTTTTTTCTTCTATAAAAAATCAAAAATGAAAAAAGAAAAATTGTGAGAACATATAGATAATGTCATAAATAGAATTATTTTTACAATTAAATTAAATTTACTTAATGATATCATAAATAAGTATTATCTAAGCTTAAAAAAATTTCAAAAATAAAGAAAAAAATTATAATCCCTCATCATGATGTCATTAAAATAATTATTGTATTTTGTAAAACTATTAACATATTAATTTTATAATATATGTAACATTATGTACAACCTTATGATAAAACACTCTCATGATCAAATATACAATATTTGAAACATTATGTACAACTTTATGGTAAAACACACTCATGACCATATGTACAATATTTGAAGCATTATATACAAGTGTACAACCTTATGATAAAACACTCACATGACCATATGTATAAATCTTGAAACAAATTGTACAATCTTTTACAAATCACCTCATAAACACGTGTACAAACTTTGAAGCATATTATACAACCTTCATATAATAATTGTATTTTAATTTTTAAAAATTTATCAAGAGACATTTGTTATTACTAATAATTATTATTATTAAAAATATAAATACTTAATTTTTAAACAAACCTTATTATTATTTATTATAATTATAATTAAGATTATTATATAAGTATTATTCTTATTTAAATATGATTGCTTTTTACGAGATTAATTACGTTACATATGTATGCGAAATACATGTCTCAATAAAAGGTTGCAATGTAGGCTTTTGACAAAGTTAAGTACATCAAAGTAGTTCATTTATTCTGATCAAGTTAAGTACATCAATATTTTTGTAAAAACAACGACAAGTTTCTTAGTCGGAATTCGTTGTTCCACGTGTTATTAAACTAAATGACTTTAGCATTTACATTATCTTAATACTTAAAACATATTATTAAACTGTTTCGTTTAAATAAACACGTGGTTTTACGGGTCATTTCACTAGTGTATACTAAAACATTGATGGACATGTGAACTAAATAAGATTTTCTAATTTAAGGTAATATCAAAACTGCCTACGTGTACTTTCCAAGAGCGAAAAGTTATCAGAAATGAAAGAGTTTATTTTGTCAAGACCGAATTTCAAAAAAGTCACGTGTCTAATGCGAAATGAATAATCGATTGACCAAATCATCAAGTTATTATACTCCGTATTACTTATATATCGAATGCCGATTACAAAATTCTAGTTTCAATTTTAAAATTCGTTTTAACAATGTGTTTCGATATACTAATCGATCGATTTTGGTTCATTTGAAAAACTATAACGTGTTTAAACGATTTTAAAAAGAGCTAGATAAAACTTACAACATGGTTTCCTTTTTGGTGCACTCGAACCCATTCCCATTAGTGTACCAGCCTCGAGCCGGCTCAGGTGGCTCCTTACTAAAAGTCTGACTTATAATGAGCGGAAACACGATTGTAAGAAGAACCGTGTGTGTAAAATACGAACACAGCTCGTAAAAACACCAACCCATGACCTCACCGTTAGAGGGCTTATCTTGATAATCATACTCTTCATAATCCTCATTTTCGGTTTCACTCTTTATCTCGACGGACTTCATTGGTTTTACATCTATCGAGTGACTACTTATTTCCTCGTCCTCTATGGACCTCGGCCTTCGTGGTGTGGCCGCAACAACGCTGGTTTCGGGGACCTCTGTTTCCATTTTTTGTGACTGAAAAAAGAAATACTCCGTAGTTTAGAAAGTTAGACGGTTGGTTTGGGGTTTTAAAAGTTGGTGTGTCAAATGAACAGCTGGGAGAGTGAAATAATCGAGAGTTTTTTTAATAGCTAAGGCTTTGTAAAGTTCAATTTTGATGGGTAGTATAATATTGGCATCATTCTTTTCTTGTTTTCTCTTCACATGTTTCATATTGTTTGCTATGTGTTTTTTTAACGTATTGCTAAATTAAATCTTCTTTTTATCAGTTCCCAAATATAGTTATGAATATATACATACAGTAATATATTCTCAAATAAATTTTTAAATAAGGTTGATTCATATGTATTCTTAATTCATGGTTATGGTTTTAAGTAACTTATGTGATCCGTTACGAAAAGAAGATGAACACGACGCTCTTCGTAAGCATATAAACTAATGGGATTGTTATGGTTAGTTGTTGGTGTAACCGAAACAACGTAAACAAGAGTTAATAATACTCCGTAGAAGAATAGGAATAATAATACAGGGGTTTGAGTTTGCACGTAATTGATTAACAAATATGGGAACAAGATATCTTTATAATTCTCTTCACAATTAAATAATCGTAAAAGCAAATCCCTTGATCTTTTTCTCTCTACTATTACATATAACGAAAATATAAAAGTAGAGGCCTCCCTCTTTTGGTTACATGCATGAATATTTATATAACCACTAATCCTAATCCTAACATTACTAGGACTTTTAAAAGGTTAGACTCCTAAAACAAATAGAAGTGTTTTATTCCTTTTTATTATTATTACTTTTCCAAGAAGTAATATTCATTTTTTGAAGTTGAACCCAACACAAATTTGAATCCAACCCGTATTCCTTGTTTCTCGGATTCGGCAAGTAGATCGTCTCGGATCATACCTCCCATTCTCCGGCAAAATCGACTCCTGTAGATCTTCTTTTCCACAACCGTCTTCAATTGATGGTTTATCTTTTCTCTAGAGATCATAAAATTCCCATTGTTTTTTTTTTCTTTTCAATTAAAATGGTTTTGTTCTCTAGGCAATTCTCTTCCATGCTATTGTAAAAACAACAAACAAATGGAAGGCTTTCTTTTTCCCCTCTTTTATGAATAAAAAAATGATGATTCTTTCTCCGTGTAGTATCATATAAGCATAAAACACGGGCTTTCTTCTACAATCTTTTATTAATTTGTAATAAACAAAGATACGTAGTAGACTTTTTTTTCTTCTTTGATTGACGAAGTCCAATCGTCAACTTTTTTTTTCTCTCTTCTCTATCTTCTTTCATAAACAAAAGAAGATGCAATTTCTCATTTATAATAAAATAAACATGGGGTTTTTCTACTATCTTTTTAGTAAGATAACTAGAAGGCATTGTTTTTTCTTTCTCTCCATAATTTCCCAAAAATATTTTTTCATGGGATCATGGACTCTTCTTTTTTTCTTCTTCCGTTTTACAATCAAAAGAAGAGAAGAGTTGATCGATGATCTTCTCATGTTCACATTGTAAACATGGCAAAAGAAGTTGATTTTTTTTTCATACATTTTTTTTTCTTGTCTTCTTTTCTTCTTCTTTTTCTTCGCCATTCCTTGAAACTTTGAACAACTCGCGGAAGCTTCTTAATCGATCACCGTAGGAACGATGCTCTGATAACACTTGATCCGTTACGAAAAGAAGATGAACACGACGCTCTTCGTAAGGATATAAACTAATGGGATTGTTATGGTTAGTTGTTGGTGTAACCGAAACAACGTAAACAAGAGTTAATAATACTTCGTAGAAGAATAGGAATAATAATATAGGGGTTTGAGTTTGCACGTAATTGATTAACAAATATGGGAACAAGATATCTTTATAATTCTCTTCACAATTAAATAATCGTAAAGGCAGATCCCTTGATCTTTTTCTCTCTACTATTACATATAACGAAAATATAAAAGTAGAGACCTCTCTCTTTTGGTTACATGCATGAATATTTATATAACCACTAATCCTAATCCTAACATGACTAGGACTTTTAAAAGGTTAGACTCCTAAAACAAATAGAAGTGTTTTATTCCTTTTTATTATTATTACTTTTCCAATAAGTAATATTCATTTTTTGAAGTTGAACCCAACACAAATTTGAATCCAACTCGTATTCCTTGTTTCTCGGATTCGGCAAGTAGATCGTCTCGGATCATACCTCCCCTTCTCCGGCAGAAGAACTCGACGATCTCGTAAGGATGCTAATTATACGAATGTTGGGATCTTATTTTTGTTTGAGCACACCCACAAAAACCAAAAGAATAGAATTGCAATATGTTACGTAAATATATATAAGAATATAATGTGGGGTTTGATAAAGGATTTTATTAATTCTCTGAGTATTACAATTATGTTAATACACTGGCTATCCCAACTCTCTCTACTATAAGTTTACGAATAAACAAAAACAAAAGTAGAGGCTCTTTGGTTCTCTCTACGTACACGAATGAAAAAATAAGTAGAGGCTTTATTGTTTCTTTCTCTCTACGATTATTGTGTATAAAATAAAAGTAGAGGCATGAATAATCTATTGGGTTACACCCATATTTATAGGAACAAAATAACCTAACTAATTATAATCCTTACATAATTAGGACTCCTAATAAATTAGAAGTTATTTTATTCCTTTATTTTATTATTACTTCTTCAAGAAGTAATATTCCTTGTTTGAAGTTGAACCTAACACCAATTTGAATCCAACTCGTTTTCCTTGTTTCTTGGATTTGACTAGTAGATCGTCTCGGATCATTATGTTTGTTGTAAATTAAGTGACTAGATCACTTGTAAGAGCGCTGTCATCGGTATTGAGCACGGGCCGCTCTCGCCATGTGCTAGTGAGGACATCAATGGGACGGTCATGGTCAATGTCATCATTCTGCTCTTTAAGTGTTTTGTTTCGTGATTTGTTTCGTGATGAGAAAGCATAGAGAATGCGATATATTGATTTGTACTTTTAACTTAAATTCTTAAATACTTTTATTATGCTTGATTAATAAAAATAAATATATGGGAACATGTGATAGTGAAAAATGTGTAATGTAGAAAGTGATTCTGTCACAAGTAGAAAATGCTGGCGTAGTATTGACGTGACAGTCTTTCATGATAAGGAAATGTGTGAGTATTGAGAGGACCGGCCTAAGTCAACGCTCTTGAGGTGTCACCTACTACGTCTTTTTTAGGGCGTTCGACATTGTTAGAATTTGATTCTCTGAATTTTTTCCAATCTTATTAGCACGCTAAGAGATATAATGATAGATTACTCTTTGATATACGTTTAAATAATATAGATATATTTGATTAGTAATTTTTTTTACATACATGGTATCCGATTCACTTTACGAGTTGATAAACTTCATGGTGACTACTTGCTTCGCTGACAGTCCAAAATCGTCGCGGGTGAACTTCCGTAGTTACAAGGATATTAATTTTTTTAGCTTTGCAGATTCGAACCCGCTACTTCAACTCTGTAAGAGTGGTCTCTAATCACTCCACCATAATGATGCGTACATACTATAAGGATTATAGGACCCAAATAATAGAGTAATTCCAGAGAACTACTCTTCCACAATCGACAAACGAAAGAACAATAATAAAAGAATGAAAAACACGAGATTTAACGTGGTTATATGTAATCGAATGTCGATTACTTTAATCCACGGACCAACTAAGGAGATTTTATTGATATAATTCGTAGATACAGATTAGAGTTACAATAGAATGCTTATATAGGCCAAAAACAACAAAGAAACACCTTGGAGAACAAGAAAAACGCCAATATGGAAACACCCCGTCAGACAAGCCGCGCCACGGCTATAGAGGGTCTCACCGCGCCTCAAAGGCAAAACTCTGGACAGTAAGTTTCTTCAATATGATGCTCTGTTCACATGTTAGGCCGCGTCACACCTTCCAAGGCCGAGACGCGCATCCCTGTTCGTCC
Organism: Rutidosis leptorrhynchoides; assembly: GCF_046630445.1. Lineage (NCBI taxonomy): Eukaryota > Viridiplantae > Streptophyta > Magnoliopsida > Asterales > Asteraceae > Rutidosis > Rutidosis leptorrhynchoides. Next base: position 429,891,811 of record NC_092337.1, read on the forward strand.
GAATCCTTTTGTTTTGATATTCTTCACATCCAACATTCTCCCACTTGAAGATGGTCAAAACCATGACTCAATTGTCAACCCATCACACAAACTAACTGTAACACCCTGATTTTTTTTTAAATCACAGCGGAAGACTTAATTTACATAAATACCCTTAGTTAATTACTCTATTACAAACCACCAGTGTTACATCAAACGACTAGTTACATATTTATAAAAGTTAAGACATCAGAGTTCGTCTTGTCAAACATATCTTCAAACAACCACTTCTATCCCAAAACTCGCTAACATCCAAAACCTGCAAGGGAGGAGGTGAGGGGGGTTAGTACAAGGCTAAGTGAATGGAATCATCTAACAGATCTAGCATACAGTACCAACTTGTACAACTACAGCAGCTACAACAATCAATAACACGCAACCGATAACTAACAACTAATCATCTGGCAACTAACAACTAGCAACTAGCAACTAACAACTGGCAACTATCAACTGGCAACTATCAACTGGCAACTGGCATCTAGCAACTAGCAATTATGCTCCAACTAGAGGATCGGCGGCTTGTACGGGCACACGACCACTAGCTGATCAGTCTAGCGTCTACCGATAGTCTTTACTACTGAATCCCCAGTATAGTCATCCACACGCAGGTGATGCGTCGTTCAGCACTATACTTAACAAACAGTAGCCAACTAGACCCAACCACAACTAGGTTGACCTCTCTGAGCTGAACCTAACAACTATAGGTTCCAACTGGCAACTACAACTTGTGCACACAACTGTTAAGCAACTACCACTACGGACAACTGTCACTACGACTAGCATGGCAACTCTACAGTGATCATTATTACAACATATCTACTAAGCATGGCAACTATAACAGTATAACATAGTAGCACAACTTGCTACTCTATACTACACCCGGAGATAATCCCACTCACCGATTACCAGCAACAGAAGGAACTCAGAATTCTAATCTTACTGAGCCTTCTCTTCGTCTTTATCACCTAAGAATAGACATAACACAGTCAGTAATCATGTCTTGATAACAACCCGACAACAAAACAACACCACTGATACCAACACTTAATTAATCTGACCTGTCAATCGTACGAGTGACACTCATCTGCACGTCTGAGAAACCTCAACCGTGCGGTTGACACCTCACTCGTACGTTTAATCCTTGGCCAAATATCTAATTACATAACAGTAGATCCATACGGTTGACAACACGAGTGACATATGACTCGTACGAGTCACATCTCAACCGTACGATCCAACTAGCAAATATAATAGTTCAAGTAACCACTCACTCGTGTGGTTCACCATGCGATTGACCGCCTCAACCGTACGAGTGAATGCTCACTCGTGCGAGTAATAAGGAACATCAATAGCAACATGTAAAGATATTTTCCAACCTATATTCATCATATAATCATTCATTCATAAGCCTATATCAAGAATTCAACCCATAATAACAGATTAACGCATGCACACTAGACCCACACGCTAATACCTCTATTTCTGACCCAAATACATTTTGATATAGCTTCTAAAGAGTTTACCATTGAAAAGGATTTTTATTTATGATTCCAACGATGCTTGATTCATCAAAAACGGAGTTACGGTTTGAAAGTTATGACCAAAACAAGTTTCCACAAATCTGACCCTGTGCTCACGCGTGTGACTGAGGCCTCACTCGTGCGAGTGAGTCCTCACACGTGTGTGATGTCAAAGCTAAGGGGTATAAAATACTATTAAATTTTACAAGGAAATACTATTAAATACGATACAATTTTACACAAGATATTTATTTATTTATAGAATGGATATACTTAAACCTTGCTACAACACTTATAGGCAGTGTACCTAATCGTACAGTAGTGTAGTTTTTAGTAAGTCCGGTTCGTTCCACAGGGAAAAAAAATCTTTAAACAAAGCTTAACGCTATATTAGTTTAATTTATAAAAATACAAATATATATATAAGTAATATTATTATTATAAAGGGGGGTTTTTTACCGTTTAATGACCGGTTTGTCGATTTTTAAAACTTTAGTTGCAGTTAAAACAAAATGTAAAATATTAAATAAATAAAAGACTTAATTTAAAGCGTAAAGTAAATAACGATAATGAAATTGCGATAAATAAAAGTGCGATGAAATAAAATACAATAATTAAAAAGTGCGATAATTAAAAGTGCAATTAAATACAATAACAATAAAATAAAGTGCGATAATTTGAAGTGCAATTAAATATAAAATAAAGGAATTTAAATATGAAATAAAAGAATTATGCTTATTTAAACTTCCGTAATCATGATGTTTGACGTGTTGATTTTAGTTTTATGCCCATGGGTTAATTGTCCTTTGTCCTGGATTATTTAATATGTCTGTCTGGTTTTTGTCCATAACAGTCCATCAGTCATAAATATAAAGTGCGAGTGTCCTCGTCAAATTATCCTTATACCCGAAGTTAAATATTCCAACTAATTGGGGACTTAAACTGTAACAAGATTTTAATACTTTGTTTAATAATTACACCAGGTTATCGACTGCGTGTAACCCAAGGTTTTAATACTTTGTTAACAATTATGCCAAGTGTCCTTGTACATAATTTCACCCCTGTTTTAATAATTATAGCGACTATTAATCCATTCCCGTATCCGGTAAAATGAACGATTATTCGTACATATAAATACCCCGTCCATCGTGTCCGATCGTTAGGGACGTCCAATTGTAAATCTTTATATTAAAATTAACAAACTATAATTTAGTTAAACAAATATAAAGCCCATTAATAGCCCATAGTCTAATTTCCACAAGTATCGTTCTTTTGTCCAAACCCCAATTATGGTACAAAGCCCAATTACCCAATTTTAGTAATTAGCCCAACATCATGATTACTTCGGATTAAATAAGCATAATAATAACTTAGCTACGAGACATTAAATTAAAAAGGTTGAACATAACTTACAATGATTAAAAATAGCGTAGCGTTACACGGACAGAATTTCGACTTACACCCTTACAACATTCGCTAACATACCCTTATTATTAGAATTAAAATTAAAATTAAAATTAAAATATAAATTATAAATATAAATATTACGTATAGATAGAGAGATGGATGGATATTTTGGATATTAAAACTCGTCGAATTGCGCTAGCTTTTATAGGGATTTTCAAAATTAGGGGCTCCGCGACTCGCGGCCCTTTCCTTCTTCAAACTCCGCGAGTCACGGAGTTTGTTTTTACAGCTCACCAAGCCTTGGCTCCTAGCTTGCCGACGGATTATATAAATAAATATAATATATAAATAATTTTAGTAATTATTTAAATATTATATTATATTTATGTGCATAGTTGACTTGTAATTTTTAGTCCGTTGCGTCGAGCGTTGAGAGTTGACTCTGGTCCCGGTTCCGGATTTTCGAACGTCCTTGCGTACAATTTAATATCTTGTACTTTGCGTTTTGAATCTTGTACTCTTGTAATTTTGAGACGTTTCTCATCAATAATTGGAACCTCTTTGATTGTATTTTGTACTTTTGAGCTTTTTGGTCATTTGCGTCTTCAATTCATCGAGTCTGTCTTTTGTCTTCACCTTTTATTATTTAAACGAATATCACTTGTAAATAGAACAATTGCAACTAAAAGCTTGTCTTTCTTGAGGAATAATGCTATGAAATATATGTTCGTTTTTAGCATTATCAAATATTCCCACACTTGAGCGTTGCTTGTCCTCATACAATATAGTCTTGAAATACTAGAATCACTTCTTTATTCTTCACACTTTGTACATCAGTGATTTCTATACGGCGGTATAAACAATGATAGTAACGATGTGGTTTACAGTCCCACATGACTATAAAAATTTAGATCCATTGAGGAAATTGGATCTTTATGAAAACATTTGATCTTTTGAAAATTAAATCTAGCTTTTACCCTAGATAAGTTTTTCGGAATAACCCTTCACCGGTGTTTGCAAATTGTTTTTGTGGGTTAGGTGGGTTTCATATTTGAAAACTTTAGCTCAAAACTTGTGGTTTTGTGTCACCCACTTGCTAACCTTGTATTAGAAAAGCAACACGTCCAGTATACTTGTTCCGTATATTACCTTTTGGTAAACTACCATCCGGTTGTAAAGGAAAGCGATGAACAAGAAACTGTTAAGGCAATGTCCCCTGACATGCTTTTAATTATGGTCTATAACGTGTCGGACGCAATTACTATCCTTTGTAGGAGCAATAGTAAAGCTCACCCTTATAATTTTTCGGTCTGGCACAAGGTCCTGTCTTCGACCATGCTATGCAACCACCGTTCTTACGGTTGACACCCGATTTGGTTCAGGTGACCTAATGAATTCCAGGTGAATTCCTAGGATTTTACGTTCAAAGGTAATGAACGCATTGAAAATAGGGTTTTCCGAAAACAAATCGGTTTGTAATTTTATCAAAATATTTTCTCGTTCAAGCTCGAGTTTAGATATCATCGAATTCCATGAGTTTGTAATTCTCAATCTTTAAGGTCAATCTCTAGGATTGAGTAATATCAGTCTTAAAAGATGATTTTTGATCTTTAAAGGAGATTATCCTTTCTGGGGGTCTGATTCATTAGTCTTATCAAGCTAATTTGCACGGCGTCCTCCCCATTTTACAAGACATATCCTCTCATGATTAGGATAAGTCTGACCACTTGGCGACCCTGTTTGATGCTGAGGTCCGTGGATTTCCTGCTGATTTTAGAGATGACTTTTCTAGATTTTTCGTCAACCTACAGCTGGTCTGGACGACAACTTCATGACCTAAATCAAGAAGCGTGTGTCTTTTTTGAAAGACTTTACTTCCTTTTAATGATGGAATTGATTCATCGTGTAGATCCATCTTTCTTATAGTAAATCAGGTAAAACTTTTTAGTTTAGTCCAAAGCAAAAGTATTTTCAGTTATTTGTACAAAAATATGTGATATATGTTTTGAATAACTTGGAGAATTTTCCCACACTTGGCTTTTATTTTTCCTTTTTGTTCTCCTCTATTCCATTCTTAAATGAATTCTAACATTTTGGTTTGTTTCTCAATTTATGTCCTTTCCGAGGTAACAATAATTTCGGTGTTAACACCTAGTTTTATCGTTCATAAATATGTATAAACATGATTTTGAATTCATTTAATTGAAAATTTTGAAAATTTTTACTAGAATTGGGTAGTCAGTATATAAGACTAGAGCTGTTCTTTGTTATCAGAGAGCACTAGATTCTAATACAACTACTGCTTTACTAGTATTTTTAATGGTAACCAAGTGTTTAAGATAAAAATTTTAAAAATCCGAAAGAATTTAACCCCTTCCCACACTTAAGATCTTGCAATGCCCTCATTTGCAAGAAATCAGTAACAATTTAAATTATTGAGGGTGATTAGCGTATAAATGATTAAATTTTACCAAAGTTTCCAAACATATTGTTGTTTGTGTTGAATGATAAATGGTGCACATCATTTGTTCATTCCGTCTTGTTGTTATTTCACATATATTTTTCATCTTGTTGTCAAAATTAGTTGCTTTTGCTAAACTTAATGCCAGTCTTTGAAAATGCGTTGTTTTACCCTGTTGTGTACATAAGATAAACTGCAAACATATATACATATTTTTGAAGTTTGGTATATTACCCCACATTCAAAAATTATTAAAATCTAATTATAAAAGTTAGAAAATTATAAAAACTATTACAATATTAACATAAGTATTAAATGTATCAACATTACAAATAATAAAATAAATAAAACTAAGTAGACTAGGGATGATACTGATACCAGTAGGGGTTCCATGCATAACCGTATGTGTTATAGAATGCTTCGGCTGGGTTATACGTAGGATACGGTGGTTGCATCTCTATTGACCAGGGAGGAAATATGGGAGTTGGAGTAGGAATATAGTTTCTACCTATATGTTGGCAATAAGCTATGATTTGGTTTTGATGAACTTGCCAATCTTCAAATGCTCGATGTCTAGCATTTTCATATTCTTGTGAAGCTATAAACCTTTGCATTTCTGTCATTTCATTTCCCCCTCCCACATTACCTTGCTGTTGATTTCTCTCAACCTGTGGATGTCTACCATTATATCGTACTGCGGCGTTATTTCACCTCTTCAAAACTTTAGTACCATGGTATACATTTAAACCAATTGTATCGTGGGGTTCTGGTTCTTCGACCAATAAACCCCCCGACTTATATCTACATTGAGATACTAAGCAATTAATGTAATAAATATACCACCTCCTATTATACTGTGCGGTCTCATTCCCCTAACCATAGCTGATAAATAATAACCCACACAATAAGGTATACTTAGAGCGCTTTGTGGGTCTCGAATACACATGTGGTAAAACAAATCCTGTTCATTTACCTTTTCCTTATTCTTACCTCTTTGTGTAATCGAATTGGCTAAAAACCTATGAATTACTCTTAACTCAGCTCTATCTATATCCAAATAAGAGTAATTTCCCCCTTTAAATCGATGATGGCTATTCATTTGACTCCATACACCATGCGTATCAAAATTTTCATCAATTTTCCTACCGTTCAATATCAACCCTCGACAATCAGCAGATGCTAACTCCTCAGGCGTATATATACGTAAGGCCTGAGCCATGTCTAGTAAAGACATGTGGCGCATCGAACCTCCTAACAAAAATCTAATAAAAGATCGATCGGTTAAAGTAGCTACCCGATCATTTATTTCTATACTACATAACAATTCTTCACACCATACTTTATATACAGGTCTACGCATGTTGAATAAACGTACCCAATCGTTAAAAGTAGAATTACCATACCTCTGTGCAAGTAATTCCCTAATTGGCTCAGCTAATTCTACGGCTTCTAATGGTTCCCATTCTATTACCCTAGGTACTTCAACAGCTTTAGAATAAAGAGTATGCAAGCCCCTTTGGTATTTTGGATAATCTATCCAACGTCTGTCAAATCTCAAGTTCGGGTGCAAATTCTCCACGTGCATATCAGAAAATATCATAACTGAATGAGGTATATCTTGTTTGTAATAGCTATCAACATCCTGTTGTTCCGCATTCTCAGGAGGAGCATTGCGAGCTTGGGATGAAGATTCACCCCTTTCAGTCTGCAAAACAAATCAAACACAATTTTTGTGCATCCAAATATGCATTAGTGTTAGCAAAATCATCAATCAAAATAATTACAATGACATGTCCAATTTATATCAAACTTATGCTCATTTTCATATTTTTATCAAATCTACACTTTTTCAAATAAGTATATACGAAAATGTTCGCCAAGTTCATAAGCATTCAACTCAAATAACATGTCAAAATAATCATTATTAGCAATTAAACAAGTTTCAAATGGCATTATCTCTCAAAAATCAAGTTCATGAATTTTAGACTTGAAAAAGTCCACTTTAATTCTCAAAAATCATGTTTAGGCTCAAAGTTTGGATCATTTAACTACCTAAACATGTTACACTACTTAATTTAGCAATAATTCATGACAAAAATCGGCCATAACCTGTTTATATCAAAAGACCCAAATTTGCTCAAGAACACAAACCCTAGATTACTCAAAATTTGAAGTTTAAGGCTTCTAATCATGTTAAATAGCATCAATCTAGGTTATACAAGCATAATACATAAGCAATTTAAGCATAATTACACTAAAAAGTATCAAAATTGAATTAGGTATAAAATTGCTCAAGAACACTAATTTTCGGATTAAATGGTGTTTAGGTGTAGAAATTTACCGTTTTTCTTGAGTAATTCCTTGATAGCATCCTTCTCAACATGATTTTATTAAAAAATGTGATGAAAAACGGTGAAAAATTGTGAATTTCGGAGTGTTTGTGTGTGTATTTTCGGGTGTTTTTTCGCAGTTTTGTGGTGTGGGGATGGGGACTGATCAGTTCGGGCAGCTTATATTTTTTTTCTGAATTTTGGTCTCTCCGCGAGTCGCGGTATTTGACTCTTTCAAACTCCGCGAGTCGCGGTGTTTGAATATTTTTTTTAATAATCTTTAACTTATAAAACAATTAAGTAATTAATTTTAAATTTTGTTTCCCTTGTTATTTAGGACGAGGTTGTTTCGGAACAATGTCCTAGTCCGTCCCTCAACAAAATTTTAAAATTTGTCTTTTTGTAGCGATTGTTTTAAAAGCTAAGATTTTTGGTTTTTTTTTTAATGTTTTTGGCATACTTTAATTCAATAAGATTAAAAATAATGATAATAAAAGTTCTCGTCCCTCCCTCGGGTAAAGCAATTTCGGTTCAAAGACCTAGTCTTCAACTTACGACGAATTTTAAAAATCATATTTTTAACTTAGCGAAAATAAAGTATATTTTAGTTTTTAAATTCACACCAAACTTAAATTTAAAAATGCATAAAATTAAAAATTCACACCAAACTTAATTAAAAATTCATATTATAAATTCACACCAAACTTATATTATATTTTTTTTTATACAAACAAACTTATATTAAAAATATTAAAATTTTTCAAATATTTATAATTTTAAATATATTGATTTAAGAAGTTTACAATATTATTTAAGATTTATATATTAATTTTAAAACATGGTAAAAATAAAATTAAAAATCTTTTTGGCTTTTATCCCACTTTAATCAATCAAATATTTTCAAAAATATGCGCCCCTCTTTTCGGTAAAGTAATTTCGGTTCCATGACCTAATTTAACTCATGACGAATTTTTGAAATATTTTGGGTTGATTGATTAAAGATATTTATACCTTAAGAATAAACGTTAAATTTCGCAGTGATATAATAAATTTTTGTATGATATCAATAATTTCGGTCGCCAAACCTAATTTTATTCAATACCAATTTAATATTTTATAGCGAACAAATTAGCGTTTATTATCACAAGGTTAAAAATAAAAATAAAAATAAAAACTGTACAGACTTACCTGTGAGATAGTATTCTTAGTGATATGATCTATCCCATTCATAAGATAGTCGGTTTAATTGATTTTCCATGGCTACATAGGCGTAACCTCGAGTATTCAGTGTTTTTTCTTCTAAACATATGAACGGTGCATCTCTGCATAAAGTAACAAATTCAGTGTTTGAATAGGTTTGATTATTTGAACATTTACCTCCATGTGACCATTTTCCGCATTTGTGATATCTTTCAAGGTGTCGTGCTCTTCTTTTCGCTGCGGATTTTGATTTTCCTTTACTAAATTGTAACTTATTATCTTCGCATCTGGATTCTTTTCTTACTCCGTCCAATCTTTCTCTGATTACTGATACTAGTTCACTCGGTAGTGTGTCATTATTACGTTTAGTGATCAAAGCGTGTAGCATTAGACCATGGTTTAGTTCACAGGAAGTCTTCATTTCGTAAAAACCTAAAAAAAAATAAAAATTCAGAATGGGGGGAGAAGACTAGTTCTTTAGGGTCTGCTAGGGAAAGACCATTCGGGTTCCATTTTCGAGAACTACACGAAAACAGAAAATCTAACTCTAACAGAAATACATTTTATCCTTTAAAAACTTGATTCTCCCCACACTTAGTTAGCTGTGGTATCGAAATTGTGATTAACTTCGTTGTCGACTTCTATTGGACTATCTATGTAGTGTTTAACTCTGTGACCATTAACCTTAAATTCAATTTCATTTGAATTTATTAATTCTACTGTTCCGTATGGGAAAACTCTTTTGACTATGAATGGTCCAGACCATCTTGATTTCAATTTTCCAGGAAATAGCTTGAATCGTGAATTGAAAAGAAGAACTCTGTCTCCTTCTTTAAATTCTTTTGAACTTCTTATTCTTTTATCATGCCATTTCTTCGTTCTTTCTTTATAGATTAACGAATTTTCGTATGCTTCATGTCTTAATTCTTCTAATTCGTTTAATTGACTTAATAGTAGACGTCCAGCTTCATGTAAATCAAGATTACATGTCTTCAAAGCCCAAAATGCTTTGTGTTCAATTTCTACTGGAAGATGACATGCTTTTCCGTAAACGAGTCTAAAAGGTGTGGTTCCAATTGGAGTTTTGTAGGCTGTTCTAAAAGCCCAGAGTGCATCCTCCAATTTAATGGACCATTCCTTCGGATTTGATCCTACGGTTTTCTCTAGAATATGTTTTAAAGCTCGGTTGGTATTTTCAACTTGTCCACTTGTCTGTGGATGATATGCGGTGGAGATTTTATGAGTTACTCCATATCTTTTAAGAACTTTCTCAAGTTGATTATTACAAAAATGAGTTCCCCGATCACTTATTAAAGCTTTCGGTGTTCCAAACCTTGCAAAAAGACGTTTTAAAAAGTTGACTACAACTCGTGCATCATTAGTTGGGAGAGCTTGTACTTCCGCCCATTTAGATACATAATCAATGGCAACGAGAATGTAGAGATTATTATGAGATTTTGGAAATGGACCCATAAAGTCAATACCCCAAATGTCAAATACTTCACATACTTGAATGACATTTTGTGGCATTTCATCACGTTGACTTATTTTTCTGGCCCTTTGACATGCATCACAGGATTTGCAAAGAAGGTGTGCGTCTTTGTAAATTGTAGGCCAATAGAATCCAGCATCATAAACTTTTCTTGCTGTGAGTTGAGGCCCATAATGCCCTCCTGTTGGTCCTGTGTGACAATGGTTTAAAATTTTACTAGCTTCATCTCCAAATACACATCGGCGTATTATTCCATCTGGACAGCTTTTAAACAGATGTAGATCTTTCCAGAAATAGTGTTTTATATCACTGAAGAATTTCTTTCATTTTTGGTACGATAATCCTTTTTCAAGGAATCCACAAACTAAGTAGTTTGCATAGTCTGCAAACCATGGAATTTCATTATAATCTATCTTCAATAGATATTCATCAGGAAAGTTGTCTTGTATGGCCGATTCATTTAGAACTTCTAATTCGAGATTTTCAAGGTGAGAAAGATGATCAGCGGCGAGATTTTCTGCTCCTCTTTTATCTCGGATTTCAATATCGAACTCTTGTAAGAGTAAGATCCAACGGATTAATCTTAGTTTAGCATCTTGTTTCGAAAATAGGTATCTAAGAGCAGAATGGTCGGTATATACCACCGTTTTAGCTAGAACGAGATATGAACGAAATTTGTCAAAAGCAAAGACAATAGCAAGGAGTTCTTTTTCAGTAGTTGTGTAATTTGTTTGTGCTCCTTGTAACGTCTTACTAGCATAATATATAGGTTGAAATCGTTTTTCAATCCTTTGTCCTAAAACGGCTCCCATTGCAAAATCACTTGCATCGCACATTAGTTCAAACGGTAGATTCCAATTCGGTGTTATCATGATCGGCACATTAGTGAGTTTCTCTTTAAGAATATTAAAAGATTTGATACATTCATCTGAAAAGATGAATGGAGCATCCTTTTCTAGGAGTTTATTCATAGGAGTGGCAATTTTAGAAAAATCTTTTATGAAACGTCGGTAAAAACCGGCATGCCCTAGAAAACTCCTAACTCCTCTAACATTGGTGGGATGTGAAAGTTTGGCAATTACATCTACTTTAGCTCTATCCACTTCGATTCCTTCCTTTGAAATTTTATGTCCAAGAACGATGCCTTCTTTAACCATGAAATGGCATTTCTCCCAATTAAGTACTAGATTTGATTGTTCGCATCTAATCAGCATTCGTTCAAGATTAGCTAGACATGTTTCAAAAGTATCACCGAAGACTGAAAAGTCATCCATGAAAACTTCCATGCATTTCTATCATGTCGTGAAAAATCGCCATCATGCACCTTTGAAAGGTTGCAGGGGCGTTGCAAAGTCCAAATGGCATGCGTTTGTAAGCAAAAGTACCATAAGGGCACGTGAATGTGGTTTTCTCTTGATCTTCGGGTGCTATTGGAATTTGAAAATATCCGAAAAATCCATCAAGAAAGCAATAGTAACTATTTTCGGCTAATCTTTCCAACATTTGATCAATAAAAGGTAAGGGAAAGTGATCTTTTCTGGTGGCGTCATTTAATTTTCTATAATCAATACATACACGCCATCCTGTTACAGTCCTAGTAGGAATAAGCTCATTTTTCTCATTTGTGATGACAGTCATGCCACCCTTCTTAGGCACGCATTGTGAAAGGACCTGTTCATATACATTATAAACGATTCACAATAGTTGATTACATTGCGAGGTATTTGACCTCTATATGCTACATTTTACAAACATTGCATTCGTTTTTAAAAGACAAACTTTCTTTATATCGAAAATTGACAGGCATGCATACCATTTCATAATATCCACTATCCAACTATAAATTGATTTAATAATAATCTTTGATGAACTCAATGACTCGAATGCAACGTTCTTCGAAATATGCTATGAAAGACTCCAAGTAATATCTTTAAAATGAGCAAATGCACAGCGGAAGATTTCTTTAACACCTGAGAATAAACATGTTTTAAAGTGTCAACTAAAAGGTTGGTGAGTTCATTAGTTTATCATAATCATTTATTTCCATCACTTTAATAGACCACAAGAATTTCATTTCCAGATCTCATAAATATACGTCCCATGCATAGAGACAAAAAATAATCATTCATATGGTGAACACCTGGTAACCGACATTAACTAGATACATATAAGAATATCCCCTATCATTCCGGGATCCTCCTTCGGACATGATATAAATTTCGAAGTACTAAAGCATCCGGTACTTTGGATGGGGTTTGTTAGGCCCAATAGATCTATCTTTAGGATTCGCGTCAATTAGGGTGTCTGTTCCCTAATTCTTAGATTACCAGACTTTAATAAAATGGGGCATATTCGATTTCGATAATTCAACCATAGAATGTAGTTTCAATTACTTGTGTCTATTTCCTCAAACATTTATAAAAGCGCATGTATTCTCAGTCCGAAAAATATAAAGGGTAAAAAGGCAAATGAAACTCACCATACTGTATTTCGTAGTAAAAATACATATAACGTCATTGAACAAGTGCAAGGTTGGCCTCGGATTCACGAACCTAAATTAATTATATATATTTATGTGTTGGTCAATATTTGTCTAACAAATTAGGTCAAGTCATAGTGTACCGCAATCCTAATGCTCGAGACTAATATGTAAAAGTCAACAAAAGTAAATTTGACTCAAAATAATTTCCAAAATCTATACATGATTAATATATAGTTTAAATATCGTCGTTTTATATTTTTAAATATTTTTAAAAGATTTATTAAAGTAAATAATATAATTTATTTATTAATAAATAAAAATTTTATATTAAATTTATATAATAAAATATACTTTTATATATATTAAGTAATAAAATTTATAGGGTTCATTTAATATCATAAAGATAATATGATAGGTATTATTAAAGTAAGTTATTACACGTAGTAAAATATGTTTGTATCACATATTTATTTGATAAAATAATATCTATAATGATAGTAAGTAAAAGTTGTATTATTTTGTAATAATAATTATTATTATAAAAATATCAATATTTATAATTACTAAGATGACATTATGATAAAACGATAATTCTAATTATGATAACTTTAATATTTACGATAATTTTTAATATTATCTTTAAAATAATAATTCTATTTAAAATAATAATAATAATGATATTTTATAATAACAATGACATTTCTATTAAAATGATAATTTTTGTTAAAATGATAGTTTTAATACTAACGATACTTTTAATAATAATAGTAATGATAAAAATAATAAGAACAATAATTTTATCTAAATCAATATCTTATAATATTTTAATTTCATCATGATACTCTTACTCATTATTTCCTAATCGTTTCGTTTAATAGCTTTTAATCATCTTTTATATCGTGTTCATAATAATGATAATAATAGTAATCAAAATAATTAGGTGTTACAAATATTTGTTTTAATTACACTAATATTAATAATGATAGTTACTATAACATTATTAACGATAATACTAATAATTATCTTAATGATAATATAGTAATAATAATAATAACAATAACAATAACCATTTTTAAATAATGATATATATATTATTAATGATAATAATAATAATAATAATACTAATAATAATAATAATAATAATAATAATAATAATAATAATAATAATAATAATTGGATAATAATAATAATACTAATTATAACTTTAACGATAATAACAATAGTAATAATAAAAAAAATAACAATTTTTAATGATAAATCCCTTTTATTGATAAAGATAATAATAATGATAGTAATAAGATAAAACTAGAACGACGATAAAAATGACGATAATAATAATCATTTTTAATAAAAATATCGAAAATTCAATTGATTATAACTTCTAATCCGTTCATCGAAACCATTCGATATCTAAAGGAAAAGTTCTTAATTTTTCGCTAGCTTTCCAAGGACATGCATATCTTATACCTTATCTCAACCGCAAGTGTAACTAATTCAAGATTCAACCTAACCTGTCTAAGGGCAATATCAAAAGTACAAGCATGCATAATCCTAAATACTCGAGCACTAGTCAGGGATACACTATTAGTATGTAAAAGTTAAATTATGAGTACTCACGTATTAATATTGAGATTCAATATTGCAGGAAAGGTACGTAGACGCAACGGAAATGATAAACACTATATTGACCTCACGAGCATACCCATGAACCATACTCAGTCACCTCCATAGCTATAACCCATAATTTCCTTAATCCTATCCTACTCGAAAAACAATTTCGAAATCACTCGGACAGCACTCCATCGTAATATTTTATGTATACTAATAATATCTTGAAATAATACGGAGTAAATATATATATGTAAATCGATTGAGAGAGTTTAGAGAAAAATATTTTCAAGTTTCTATGAAATAATGAAACCTATTGAATTCTATTTATAATAGATTTTTGAATTATTAAAGTGAATTATTAAAGTATGAATTATTAAAGTGAATTATTAAAGTATGAATTATTAAAGTGAATTATTAAAGTATGAATTATTAAAGTGAATTATTAAAGTATGAATTATTAAAGTGAATTATTAAAGTTAAAGTAAAGTAAAAATAAAGTAAAGGTAAATTTTAAGTATAGTAAAAGTATAAAACTATGTACGTATAATACGCGTATAAATATATATAATATTAATTTAAATTTTTATATATATATTTAATAAAATAAAATATAAATATCGTTATCTTTATCATAGTAGTTAAGTAATGAGTTGTCAAAAGTGGTTCTAGATATTTATAAAAGTTATATACGTTTTAATAATAAAGTTTTTTTTAAACTGAAAACGTTTTTGTACGTTTGAAACTAAATAGATCAATCGAGTCTTTATGAGATTCAATCTTCCACTATCCTTTGTCTAGTTCTCAATGATTGACAATTTGTTCTTATATATAAATCACTTTTACCATTTTCTGAATATTTTTAAAATGGAAAAATTTCTCAAATCAACGTGGGCCTTTCAACAGAGACTTGTAATCATAATTCAATATATCTGATAATTCAATCATTTGATCTTATCTTCTAATTCCATTGATAAACATTTTGAAACAGATACAATCATATAAAGTATTTAATCTAATATTTTGTTTACGTTTCAAGTTATAATATATATACACATATACATATATAATCATATTCGTTTAATGGTTCGTGAATCGTTGGAACTTGGTCGAGGTTGAATGAATGTATGAACATAGTTTAAAATTCTTGAAATTTAACTTAACAAATATTGCTTATCGTGTCGTAAACATATAAAGATTAAAGTTTAAATTTGGTTGGAAATTTCCGGGTTGTCACAGTACCTACCCGTTAAAGAAATTTCGTCCCGAAATTTGAGTGGAAAGTTCATGAATGATAATAAGTATGTTTTCATGATGCATACGGGCTGAAAATTAGAGTTTTATCATCAGCGAATAATTTGGATAAACAATCCATTTATATGAAGAGTACGAATGAAGCTAACATAGAAGAGTGAAATGAGTAAGTGTAGATTCATTTTATCATTTGACGTAGATATGATTGATTCCCAGATTTCAAGGGATTTGAAGAAAATCTTCTTAATAACATTTGACTCTCCGGTAATCAAGGGAATTAGAATCCGCTTTAAATGCGATCGTCCATTTTAATTGTTCTGTCAGAGATTTTCTTATAAATTCACCTCCTTCGTTTCCTTACAACTCACACCTTCTGTTGATGCATTTTATGCAAGTACCTAGACATCTACCCACGTTCATTACAGGTTCAACAGTTTACAGGACACCATGATTGCTAGTTATTATCCTATCCGTGTTTGTATGTGGTTACAGGAACTGCAGGAATGAGATTTAGATGTTTGACTATGTTAGACTTAGTCAGACGTACGAGTGAAGCCTCACTAGTACAGTTGATAAGCTCATACGCACGGTTGATGCTGAGCTAAGTCACAATTACAACCTAAATGAGAAGACACGAGTGAGTGATCACCCGTACGGCTGATGAAGCCAACTCGTACGTGTGATGAATGAATCGTATGGGTGAGTCAATAGCAGGGGTATATAAAGTCTTATGTTCTTCATTTTAGGTTAAGCCTCTCATTTGTTACACACACTCAGATCTAGTGAGCTCCTCCGATTCTCTCTCAGTCCAAATCACCCAGGTGGTGAATAATAGCTCTAGGTGTTGATCTAATCACACTTGATTTAGTTGTGGTTTGACTAAATTAATCAAAAAAAAACTTAACCTATTCACTAGAGGGTTTGATTCACTTATTCCGCCATTGTGTGAGTTAATTCTGTTGTTTCTAAGTTCCTAGTCATGTTTCATCACCTTCTATTCTTTCCCCCTCAACTCATATTTTAAAGTATTCATCAATATGCTCCATCCAGTTCTGATTCTCGATATACTTCTAACTTTCATATCGGTCATTCTTCTTTTTCATCTACCGCAGGAAGAATCTATTTACTTCTACTATACTCTTGGGTTTATAGTGTTTCTAGTTCTCCCGTGTCTTTATATTACTATATGCATCTATATATATGGTTTATAATTTCTGGTTTGTCGTTGGGCTTTATATGTTCCCTTATTTTTCAAAGTCTCTGCTTCTGTCTTCTATAATCATTATCATTCACAGTTAATGCTCTCTTTTATTTGCTGCAATTTATATCCCAATTTCTATTTCGGAGTTTTGTCCTTTCGTTTCTTCTTCTTGTGATTAAGCACCGCTTGTAATGGTCCAGAATTCACAGATATGAATTTCGGAATGAACATTGTTAATGTTCTAGGAAGGAAATTGTGATGGCACGATCTTGACTTGTCAAATTACTAGAATACCTTGGTAAAGGCCGAATCATCAAGAAATATTTTCTTGATATTTTAGAGGTTAAATAGAATACAAAAGTCGTATAACATGGCACATGATGATGTTATGATCTGTGAATCATCACGTTCCATTTAGAAACTCAGCATGACTTACTGTAATATAATCACATTGATCAAGTGTCATTATATTATACTAATTCATGCTTCAGTTCCCAACACTACTTCAAAATATTCCTATTTTAAACTTGAATGTTTCAGAATTTAGAAACTAAAATAGTTTCTTTTATGATGTAATACAGATAGCGCGAAGAGGTAAATGATTTCAAATAAGAAAAATTAAGAAAATATCTTCAGAAATATGGAGGATATTTATAATGAAAGATATGATGATATTTTCGAATTTCTAATATCAGAGGATGATGAAGAATATTGTCCGCAGGGGGTTAGAGTCAGGAGCAAGGTATTCGTTAATGAGTTCAGCAGGTACTGAATCATTTGGATCCTTTGAAGTCAGGTTCAGTCTTTGTAATTTGTCCACAGCCTCCTTCCTACTTTGCTCAATCCGTTTTCCAGTTCCAAAACTTCTCTTTTTCTGCGCTTTGCCAGCACACTTCATCATTATCATCCAGCTTTTACCGTTTAAAGTCGTTTATAGTTTTTGCTGCTTCATTAGCATTTTTTCCATTTTCGGAGAACCAATTCGTAGTTCGGAGTGTTTTTCAGAAACTTCACATTCAAATTAAGTCCAGAAGATAGACGTTATATATACACATATAACTGTTGGCGTAGACATGCTGCGAGATTTTAAAATACTGATTGCTAATTCCCAATGATTCGTATGGCAATTCTCATTACAAGATGCGAATGAGTAAATGATGGGGTTTCAATGAATAATTATAATAACTTTTTGGAGAGGCTAAAGTCAAAGGGTAATGAAGTTGTTGGTACATCTGCTAATAATGTGGTGGAATGTAAAAGGTTCCCTGGTAACGATGGTGTATATCTCAAGTTTATAATAAGGTTAGTCTGACTGAAAATTCGAAGTTGACTTGCTGGAGCTGTGACAAAACTGGCTACTTTGAATAGGAGTCACAAAGTTATTTTTGCTAATAAATGCCAAAGAATCTGACGCGGATACGTTGTTTAAACTTTTACTTTGGTTTCAAGAGTTTTTCGGGTACATAACTGTGGGTAACATGTGGTTGGATCATTATCTCGATTGCTCATCATTCGAAGTGTCTTCAGAAATTTTTGAAGGGTTTGAACACAGATTGTAATCGTTAACATACATTTGATGTTCTAACACAGTTTTGAAATCAAAATATAGCTTGTGAAAGATGTAAGGATCTAAGAGTGATGATTTGGGTCATATCTCAAGTTGAATTTTGAGATTTCAAAATCAGAATATGTAATTAAATTTTGAATGAGTATGGTTGTTTTGATTTCTATAAAAGAATGTATATTGTTGTGAAAGTAGGGAGTATAATGGATGATTTGCTGAATCAGATTCGAAGAATGTAACATATTAATTGTGAATTTATATATCTCTCGGGTATTACCTACCCGTTAAAAAAAATTCACAATTAATATTTTGTACAAAAGAATTTTATTACAGTCTTTATGAAAATATATATATGTATATTTTCTTCAGATGTAACATAGATTTAATGAGTTAATGTTAAATTAAACTCATTTGATTTACGGTTGAAACTAGAATTGAATGATCCCTAAAGGCTTTAAAAAGTACATAACTTTTACGCAGTATTTCTTTAATGACATTGAAATTATGAATCAATACTTCGTTATTTGTTGATGTATGATGTTCGGTTTGTGGAATTCATGTGAATTTCGCAAAGTACGAATGATGTTATCTGAAAAATTTCGGGTACATCGATGATGAAAGTGTAAAATCAAATATATACTTGATTTATTATGAATTGGAATTTGTTGAATTGCGATAGAGATTGTAGTTAACGCTGGTTAAGTTGCGGCCGAAGGATGTACATTATTGCATATTTCTAATATAAATTAACCGAGTAGTTAAGATTCACACACAATAGCTTAGCACGGAAAGATTTATTTCAATATATATATATATATATATATATATATATATATATATATATATATATATATATATATATATATATATATATATATATATATATATATATATATATATAATATACATATAATTTCTTCAGAGGGAATGAGTTAATTCTTCATAACTTGTTGATACAATATACACGTTATTGATTTGTAATGATGTCCACAGTGATTCTTAAACTGACTGAGTTTGTGATGTTATCGGTGTTGTTGATTCAGATGTTGATTGTACTGACGATGCTGGTAACGCTGACGGTATTGTTGATGCTGTTGGTAAAGCAAGTTTAGCTTGTTAATCACACACCATTTTTGTCAGGGTTTCTACTCTTCCTTCTATCATTTTGGTTCGCTTAACTGATTTATGGTTAGGGCTAGTTTAGATAATCTCTAAGACTTTAGAGATTACATAATCGCCGCGGAATGTTTCTCCAATGAAGTTATGAATTAATACTTCGTCGGTTATTGTTGTTGGTACTCCTTGGTATCTATGGTGCGTATGACGTTGATGCTCGTGGGACAGATTGTGAAGTTGAGGTTTACGACGCGGTTGTGGTTGGAGGTGGTAATGGTACTGTTGGCGTTGATGATGGTGGTACTGGTTATGCTGCTGCTGCTGCTGCTGGTGTTTGTAATCTCTGCACCATATTCTCCAAAGCCACTACCCGAGCGCGAAGCTCATTGACTTCTTCTATTACACCGGGGTGATTGTCGGTTCGAACGAGCGGATAAATAAAATCTAAAATTTGATGTAATATATAATCGTGACGAGATACTCTGGAAATGAGCGAGAAAATGGTGTTTCGGACAGGTTCGCCGGTAAGTGCTTCAGGTTCTTCGTCAAGAGGGCAATGTGGTGGATGGAAGGGATCACCTTCTTCTTGTCTCCAATGATTGAGGAGGCTACGAACCCATCCCCAATTCATCCAGAATAGGTGATGACTGATTGGTTGATCTATTCCGGTCACACTGCTTTCAGAGCTTGAATGGGATTCCATTTCGGAATCTGAGTGACTTGAACTGATGACGAATTCCATTTCGTACGATTGGATAATGGATTTTTTTTTTATGAAATGATTTTGGCTAACGGATGGTATTCTAATTACATAGAATATATATATATATATATATATATATATATATATATATATATATATATATATATATATATATATATATATATATATATATATATATATATAGATCAAAAGATTTCGTAGATTACGGAGGACTTTGCGGGATATGTCAGGCAAAGTTTAAAGTAACAGATACGATAAGATATGATTTAGCAGATATGCTAAGATATGAATTTTTGTCTATACACTATTCATGCAATCAATGCAGCAAGACGTGTCTTAGACTAAAAATGATAAGCAGGTAATTTTCTGAGGATGATAAGTAGTTAATTTTCGACACAAAATGATAAGCAAAACTTTTGACATGCAGACACGGTCGAAGTCCAGACTCACTAATGCATCCTATCGACTTATCAGTTAGACACACTAATGCAGACCTGGTTCGCTAAGACTACCGCTCTGATACCAACTGAAAGGACCCGTTCATATACATTATAAACGATTCACAATAGTTGATTACATTGCGAGGTATTTGACCTCTATATGATACATTTTACAAACATTGCATTCGTTTTTAAAAGACAAACTTTCTTTACATCGAAAATTGATAGGCATGCATACCATTTCATAATATCCACTATCCAACTATAAATTGATTTAATAATAATCTTTGATGAACTCAATGACTCGAATGCAACGTTCTTCGAAATATGCTATGAAAGACTCCAAGTAATATCTTTAAAATGAGCAAATGCACAGCGGAAGATTTCTTTAACACCTGAGAATAAACATGTTTTAAAGTGTCAACTAAAAGGTTGGTGAGTTCATTAGTTTATCATAATCATTTATTTCCATCACTTTAATAGACCACAAGAATTTCATTTCCAGATCTCATAAATATACGTCCCATGCATAGAGACAAAAAATAATCATTCATATGGTGAACACCTGGTAACCGACATTAACTAGATACATATAAGAATATCCCCTATCATTCCGGGATCCTCCTTGGGACATGATATAAATTTCGAAGTACTAAAGCATCCGGTACTTTGGATGGGGTTTGTTAGGCCCAATAGATCTATCTTTAGGATTCGCGTCAATTAGGGTGTCTGTTCCCTAATTCTTAGATTACCAGACTTTAATAAAATGGGGCATATTCGATTTCGATAATTCAACCATAGAATGTAGTTTCAATTACTTGTGTCTATTTCGTCAAACATTTATAGAAGCGCATGTATTCTCAGTCCGAAAAATATAAAGGGTAAAAAGGCAAATGAAACTCACCATACTGTATTTCGTAGTAAAAATACATATAACGTCATTGAACAAGTGCAAGGTTGGCCTCGGATTCACGAACCTAAATTAATTATATATATTTATGTGTTGGTCAATATTTGTCTAACAAATTAGGTCAAGTCATAGTGTACCGCAATCCTAATGCTCGAGACTAATATGTAAAAGTCAACAAAAGTAAATTTGACTCAAAATAATTTCCAAAAATCTATACATGATTAATATATAGTTTAAATATCGTCGTTTTATATTTTTAAATATTTTTAAAAGATTTATTAGAGTAAATAATATAATTTATTTATTAATAAATAAAAATTTTATATTAAATTTATATAATAAAATATACTTTTATATATATTAAGTAATAAAATTTATAGGGTTCATTTAATATCATAAAGATAATATGATAGGTATTATTAAAGTAAGTTATTACAAGTAGTAAAATATGTTTGTATCACATATTTATTTGATAAAATAATATCTATAATGATAGTAAGTAAAAGTTGTATTATTTTGTAATAATAATTATTATTATAAAAATATCAATATTTATAATTACTAAGATGACATTATGATAAAACGATAATTCTAATTATGATAACTTTAATATTTACGATAATTTTTAATATTATCTTTAAAATAATAATTCTATTTAAAATAATAATAATAATGATATTTTATAATAACAATGACATTTCTATTAAAATGATAATTTTTGTTAAAATGATAGTTTTAATACTAACGATACTTTTAATAATAATAGTAATGATAAAAATAATAAGAA
Organism: Rutidosis leptorrhynchoides; assembly: GCF_046630445.1. NCBI lineage: Eukaryota > Viridiplantae > Streptophyta > Magnoliopsida > Asterales > Asteraceae > Rutidosis > Rutidosis leptorrhynchoides. The sequence goes on from NC_092337.1 coordinate 429,914,346, forward strand.
CAATAATTTTATCTAAATCATTATCTTATAATATTTTAATTTCATCATGATACTCTTACTCATTATTTCCTAATCGTTTCGTTTAATAGCTTTTAATCATCTTTTATATCGTGTTCATAATAATGATAATAATAGTAATCAAAATAATTAGGTGTTACAAATATTTGTTTTAATTACACTAATATTAATAATGATAGTTACTATAACATTATTAACGATAATACTAATAATTATCTTAATGATAATATAGTAATAATAATAATAACAATAACAATAACCATTTTTAAATAATGATATATATATTATTAATGATAATAATAATAATAATACTAATAATAATAATAATAATAATAATAATAATAATAATAATAATAATAATAATAATAATAATAATAATAATAATAATAATTGGATAATAATAATAATACTAATTATAACTTTAACGATAATAACGATAGTAATAATAAAAAAAATAACAATTTTTAATGATAAATCCCTTTTATTGATAAAGATAATAATAATGATAGTAATAAGATAAAACTAGAACGACGATAAAAACGACGATAATAATAATCATTTTTAATAAAAATATCGAAAATTTAATTGATTATAACTTCTAATCCGTTCATCGAAATCATTCGATATCTAAAGGAAAAGTTCTTAATTTTTCGCTAGCTTTCCAAGGACATGCATATCTTATACCTTATCTAAACTGCAAGTGTAACTAATTCAAGATTCAACCTAACCTGTCTAAGGGCAATATCAAAAGTACAAGCATGCATAATCCTAAATACTCGAGCACTAGTCAGGGATACACTATTAGTATGTAAAAGTTAAATTATGAGTACTCACGTATCAATATTGAGATTCAATATTGCAGGAAAGGTACGTAGACGCAACGGAAATGATAAACACTATATTGACCTCACGAGCATACCCATGAACCATACTCAGTCACCTCCATAGCTATAACCCATAATTTCCTTAATCCTATCCTACTCGAAAAACAATTTCGAAATCACTCGGACAGCACTCCATCGTAATATTTTATGTATACTAATAATATCTTGAAATAATACGGAGTAAATATATATATGTAAATCGATTGAGAGAGTTAGAGAAAAATATTTTCAAGTTTCTATGAAATAATGAAACCTATTGAATTCTATTTATAATAGATTTTTGAATTATTAAAGTGAATTATTAAAGTATGAATTATTAAAGTGAATTATTAAAGTATGAATTATTAAAGTGAATTATTAAAGTATGAATTATTAAAGTGAATTATTAAAGTTAAAGTAAAGTAAAAATAAAGTAAAGGTAAAGTTTAACTATAGTAAAAGTATAAAACTATGTACGTATAATACGTGTATAAATATATATAATATTAATTTAAATCGTTATATATATTTAATAAAATAAAATATAAATATCGTTATCTTTATCATACTAGTTAAGTAATGAGTTGTCAAAAGTGGTTCTAGATATTTATAAAAGTTATATACGTTTTAATAATAAAGTTCTTTTTAAACTGAAAATGTTTTTGTACGTTTGAAACTAAATAGATCAATCGAGTCTTTATGAGATTCAATCTTCCACTATCCTTTATTTAGTTCTCAATGATTGACAATTTGTTCTTATTTATAAATCACTTTACCATTTTCCGAATATTTTTAAAATGGAAAAATTTCTCAAATCAACGTGGGCCTTTCAACAGAAACTTGTAATCATAATTCAATATATCTGACAATTCAATCATTTGATCTTATCTTCTAATTCCATTAATAAACATTTTGAAACAGATACAATCATATAAAGTATTTAATCTAATATTTTGTTTACGTTTCAAGTTATAATATATATACACATATACATATATAATCATATTCGTTTAATGGTTCGTGAATCGTTGGAACTTGGTCGAGGTTGAATGAATGTATGAACATAGTTTAAAATTCTTGAAATTTAACTTAACAAATATTGCTTATCGTGTCAGAAACATATAAAGATTAAAGTTTAAATTTGGTTGGAAATTTCCGGGTTGTCACACATTGAACTGGGATTACCCATGGACTATCAGAAATTGGATAAATTAAACCTGCATCAAGCAGTTTACTAATCTCTTTCTTAACTACATCTTGCATATTAGGATTTAGTCTTCGTTGGCGTTGCACATACATTTTATGACCTTCTTCCATAAGGATTTTATGTGTGCAATACGAAGGACTTATTCCTTTTATATCATGAATCTTCCATGCAATAGCTGGTTTATGAGCTTTCAACACAGAAATGAGTTGTGATTTCTCATTTTCAGTAAGAGAAGACGATATTATTACAGGTAATTCAGATTCACCATGTAAATAAGCGTATTCCAAATGGTTTGGAAGTGGCTTTAACTCTAATGTCGGAGGTTCTTCTATCGATGATTTATATCGATATCTGTCTTCTTCTTTTAGCATTTGAATTTCTTCTGTTGTTGGTTCATATCCATTAGCCATTAGTGTAGCTAACATTTTAGTTTCATCAATTGGTTCAGTTCCTTCTCCTAAAGAACATTCTCCTGTTCCTAGTAATTCTGGAAATTCTTCTAACAATTCTGCTCGTGAATCTATAGTTTGAATATAATAGCATATATCATCTGCAGATTGCGGTTGTTGCATTGCTCTATCAACTAAAAAGGTAACACTCTCGTCCTCTATACTTAGGGTCAATTTCTTACCAAACACGTCTATCATTGCTTTAGCCGTGTTTAAGAATGGTCTTCCTAATATGAGAGGAACTTGAGAATCTTCTTCCATGTCCAGAACAACAAAATCTACTGGAAATACTAAAGTACCAACTTTAACTAGCATGTTCTCCATTATCCCTCTAGGATATTTTATTGATCGACTAGTTGTATGCTTATTCTTGTTGGTTTCAATTCTCCAAGGTCTAGTTTAGTGTATAGTGAATACGGCATTAAATTTATACTAGCACCTAAGTCTGCCAATGCTTCTATTGAACTAAGACTACCCAGAAAACATGAAATTGTGAAACTTCCTGGATCAGATAATTTTTCTGGTATCTTATTCAACAGCACTGCAGAACAATTAGCATTCATAGTAACAGCCGAGAGTTCTTCCATTTTATTTCTATTCGTTATTAGATCTTTCAGGAATTTAGCATATCTAGGCATTCCTGAAATCACATCAATGAAAGGAAGATTGACATTTATTTATTTAAACATATCCAAAAATTTGGATTGCTCGGCTTCAAGTTTCTCTTTTTTCATTTTACTCGGGTAAGGAAGTGGTGGTTGGTATGGTTTAACATAAGGTTTAGCCTTAACTGTGTTATCTTCATTAACCTTTTCAACTACCGGTTCTGTTTCCTTATCTTGTTCAGGTTGTGGTTCTTGTGGAATAGGAATAGCTTCATCAGAAGTTACAGGTATTTCAGGTGGTTTAAGTGTTGTACCACTTCTTGTGGTAATAGCTTTAGCTGTTTCATTCCGGGGGTTAGCATTTGTATCACTAGGTAAACTTCCCGGTTTTCTTTCACCTATTAACCTTGCTAGGTTACTTACTTCTTGTTCCAAGTTTTGAATAGAAGCTTGCTGATTTCTAAATGCTTGAGCATTTTGTTCATTCGTTTGTTTCTGAGATGTGAAAAACTGCGTTTGAGTTTCAACTAGCTTCGTCATCATATCTTCTAAATTAGGCTTTTTATTATCGGGTTGTGGTGGTTTGTTTTGAAAATTAGGTCTTTGCTGGTTGTAAGTATTGTTGGATACTTGTTGATTGCTAGGACCTTGTTGGTTGTTGTATGGAACATTTCGGTTATAATTCTGGTTTTGATTGTAAATCGGTCTTGGCGGTTGATAATTATTCTGATAATTATTTCCAGGCCTTTGGTTTATGTATGAAATATTCTCTCTTTGTTCCATTGTTAGCTCAATACTGAGACAATCTTTTGTCAAATGTGGTCCTCCACACTGCTCACAACTAATTCGTATTGAGTGTATATCCTTAGTCATCTTTTCCATTCGTCTCTCGACAGCATCTATCTTTGCGGAAATGGAATCTAAGTCATGGCTAGAATCGGCTCTAGCTGCTTTAGATGATCTAACGATATCTTTTTCTTGGTGCCACTCATGTGAGTGGGAAGCAGTGTTATCAATAATTTTGTAAGCATCAGTTTCGGTTTTCTTCATAATAGAACCACCAGCTGCTATATCGATGTCTTTTCTTGTAGTGATGTCGCATCCTTGGTAGAATATTTGTACTATTTGACAGGTGTCTAAACCATGTTGCGGACATCCTCTTAATAACTTTCCAAATCTTGTCCACGCCTCATATAGAGTTTCATTTGGCTTCTGTGTGAACGTAACAATTTCTCCTTGAAGTCTTACGGCTTTAGATGCTGGAAAGAATTGTTTAAGAAATTTTTCAACTAAAACATCCCATGTATCAATCGCCCCTTCAGGTAACGATTCCAATAAATCTTTGGCTTCTCCCTTTAAAGTCCAGGGAAATAACATGAGATATATCTGTTCATCTTCAACTTCTCTTATTTTAAATAGTGTGCAAATCCTATTAAAGGTACGAAGATGTTCGTTTGGATCTTCCTTCGGCACACCACTAAATTGGCATTGATTAGTCACCATGTGTAAAATTTGTCCTTTGATTTCATAATCTGGCGCATTAATGTCTGGATGAGTAATTGCGTGACCTTGGCCAGTGCGTTTAGCTCTCATTCGGTCTTCCATACTTAAAGGTTCCAGATTTTCCATGATTGAATTTGTTGAATCGGAATCACTAGAGGATTCTGATTTAATGGTTCATTCCTCAACAATCTCTATTTGAATGATTGGTGGTTCCGGAGGAAAAATTAATGGTTCAGGATCTATGAATCGTCCCTGAATATTCTCCGGATTCTCAATTGTGAGGTCGTGTTCAAAAAATGGATTATCAAAAATTTGAATTGGAGTACTTGGTCGACGGGCTGACGATTCTAAAGAAAAATCAACGGCGGTAATATTAGCTAGATGTCTTGATCTAGTTACAGGTGGTGAACGTACAAAAGGTGGTGAACGTCTTGCTCGGTGCATTCACTGAATATCCTATTAGTTTTTAAAAGGAAAGAAAAATTATACAAGTTATCCAATTAATAGACTTTTCTGATTTTGCCCACGTTTCGAATAGCCAAAAGATGCAGCAGAGGGGCAGGATTCGTTTGGTCTCAATATAATTGAGAACTGTTTGGCTCCAATAACCCGGTCCACGTACAAATCCAACTATTACTACGAACTAGAAAATTTCGATGTCTATCAATTTAACCACTTAAAATAAATTTTCGTAATTTTAAGAAATTTAGATAAGAAGTAGAAAAAATTCTAAGTCCTAAAACTAGAATAGCGAGAAATAAGAAAGAAAAAGAGCGCGTCGAAAAAGGTCGAAAAAGAAAAGGCGTCGAAAAATAAGAAATAAAAAGAGAGACTTATAAAACTTAAAAACACTCGACTAACCCAACCTTATTACTATCACTAACTTAAAATTATAATCGCAAATTGAGATTACTAATTGGAATGATAATTGATACATAGGTAAAAGGCGTCTAAAAATATTAAAGCTTACAGGAAAAACTATATCCCAAATGGCAATATCTTAAAAAGGTACTAAAACTTAGATAGGCGTCGCAAAATTCTAAAGCACCTAGATCTTAGTCCAAAGAGAAAGCACTTAAGAGATTTTACGAAAAAGCCTAAAAATCTAGAAAATAAAAATAAGCTACGGCAAAAACTGTGGATTAAAACTAAATATGAACGAAAAACACAAATATTACGCTAAAACAATTAAAAAGGAACAAAATATAAAAATACACTAAAAGTTGTAAAAATTACAATTTTTATAAAAATATTATTTTTATATTATTTATTTTATAAAACTATTAATTTTATAATTTAATTAAACTAATTAAATTAAAAATACAAATTAAATAAATAAAACTAAATTAATTAATTAACAAAACCTAATTAGGGTTTTATTAAAAATTAATAATAATAATTACCCCGTAATTAAATGCTGTTAGTGTTTCTGGTCACGTGTGTCAGGGCGACTCCGCGAGTTGCGGTGCCACCTGGAAATAAACGCCGCGAGTCGCGGTGGATGAAAATTTAACTCAGGTGCAGGTTTAAATTCGACGTCTTACATTTTTTTTTATATTTTCTGTTTTAATAAAAATATTTATATAATAAAAGCTTATATTTAGAAACTAAAATAAAAATAGAAATACTTTATAATTTTATAAATAAAAATCTTAAAAATAGATTTATATATATATATATATTTTTTTCGGTTTTTTGATTTTATGTTTTAAATAAAAACAAAATATTTAAATAAGACTTATATTTTTATAAAATAAAAATAAAGAAACTTTATAAAACTTAAATATTTAACAAACGTATTTTTACAAAAGCGTATTTTTTATGTTTTCGAAAATTTAAAACGTATTTTTACAAAAGCGTATTTTTTATAAAAGTAAACTAAAAATAAAAATCTTTTTTTTTATATTAGCGTTGCGCATCCGGCTTTTAAACAAGAAATTGAGATTCCCCGGCAGCGGCGCCAAAAATACTTGATGTCAAAGCTAAGGGGTATAAAATACTATTAAATTTTACAAGGAAATACTATTAAATACGATACAATTTTACACAAGATATATATTTATTTATAGAATGGATATACTTAAACCTTGCTACAACACATATAGGCAGTTTACCTAATCGTACAGTAGTGTAGTTTTTAGTAAGTCCGGTTCGTTCCATAGGGAAAAAAAAATCTTTAAACAAAGCTTAACGCTATATTAGTTTAATTTATAAAAATACAAATATATATATAAGTAATATTATTATTATAAAGGGGGGTTTTTTACCGTTTAATGACCGGTTTGTCGATTTTTAAAACTTTAGTTGCAGTTAAAACAAAATGTAAAATATTAAATAAATAAAAGACTTAATTTAAAGCGTAAAGTAAATAACGATAATGAAATTGCGATAAATAAAAGTGCGATGAAATAAAATACAATAATTAAAAAGTGCGATAATTAAAAGTGCAATTAAATACAATAACAATAAAATAAAGTGCGATAATTTGAAGTGCAATTAAATATAAAATAAAGGAAATTAAATATGAAATAAAAGAATTATGCTTATTTAAACTTCCCTAATCATGATGTTTGACGTGTTGATTTAAGTTTTATGCCCATGGGTTAATTGTCCTTTGTCCTGGATTATTTAATATGTCCGTCTAATTTTTGTCCATAACAATCCATCAGTCATAAATATAAAGTGCGAGTGTCCTCGTCAAATTATCTTTATACCCGAAGTTAAATATTCTAGCTAATTGGGGACTTAAACTGTAACAAGATTTTAATACTTTGTTTAATAATTACACCAGGTTATTGACTGCGTGTAACCCAAGGTTTTAATACTTTGTTAACAATTATGCCAAGTGTCCTTGTACATAATTTCACCCCTGTTTTAATAATTCTAGTGACTATTAATCCATTCCCGTGTCCGATTAAATGAACGATTATTCGTACATATAAATACCACGCCCATCGTGTCCGATCGAGTGTATATGGTTATTTATAGGGACGTCCAATTGTAAATCTTTATATTAAAATTAACAAACTATCATTTAGTTAAACAAATATAAAGCCCATTAATAGCCCATTGTCTAATTTCCACAAGTGTCGTTCTTTTGTTCAAACCCCAATTATGGTATAAAGCCCAATTACCCAATTTTAGTAATTAGCCCAACATCATGATTACTTCGGATTAAATAAGCATAATAATAACTTAGCTACGAGATATTAAATTAAAAAGGTTGAACATAACTTACAATGATTAAAAATAGCGTAGCGTTACACGGACAGAATTTCGACTTACACCCTTACAACATTCGCTAACATACCCTTATTATTAGAATTAAAATTAAAATTAAAATATAAATTAAAAATATAAATATTACGTATAGATAGAGAGATGGATGGATATTTTGGATATTAAAACTCGTCGAATTGCGCTGGATTTTATAGGGATTTTCAAAATTAGGGGCTCCGCGACTCGCGGCCCTTTCCTTCTTCAAACTCCGCGAGTCGCAGAGTTTGTTTTTACAGCTCACCAAGCCTTGGCTTCTAGCTTGCCGACGGATTATATAAATAAATATAATATATAAATAATTTTAGTAATTATTTAAATATTATATTATATTTATGTGCATAGTTGACTTGTAATTTTTAGTCCGTTGCATCGAGCGTTGAGAGTTGACTCTGGTCCCGGTTCCGGATTTTCGAACGTCCTTGCGTACAATTTAATATCTTGTACTTTGCGTTTTGAATCTTGTACTCTTGTAATTTTGAGACGTTTCTCATCAATAATTGGAACCTCTTTGATTGTATTTTGTACTTTTGAGCTTTTTGGTCATTTGCGTCTTCAATTCGTCGAGTCTGTCTTTTGTCTTCACCTTTTATTTTTTAAACGAATATCACTTGTAAATAGAACAATTGCAACTAAAAGCTTGTCTTTCTTGAGGAATAATGCTATAAAATATATGTTCGTTTTTAGCATTATCAGTGTGGTTGACCCTCAAAAGTGTGGTCACTCGTACGAGTGACCTGTTAAAAGTGTGGGTGCTGATGAACACCTACCGCTCGCTGTTTTCGCATTTTTTGACCCCAAAATATGATTTTTGCTCAATCTTATCATGAAAACACTTCAAAAACATCATATAAACTATATAGCAACTATTTCTAACCTCAATTAAGTATATCTAACACATTAAAGCAAGAATCAAACCATAAAAAAACACTTTTTAACTCAAGAACATAAAAACCCAATTTCTAACAATCAAAGCATGGATTCAACAAGACAAACCTGAGATGATGCTCACAATGATGCTAGAAGTCAGTTTCTAAAGTCTCTTAATCCAATTTCAAGTTTAGATCAATTAGGATTTGTGAAGGGGATAGAGATTAGGTACGGTGTTTGTTTAGAAGCTTCAAGAAAATAAGAGAAGTAGCTGACTTCTTGCTTTTATATTTAGGTTAAATACAATACCCCATCACACACGGGTATTTACCAGTTATCTGATATCTTTCGTACTTAATTTAACTACCCTAACAGAGTCTAAATTAAACAAACGAACCTGTTCGGTGACCCTTGTCACAAACTGGTCTCAACTAAACAACCAAATAATTATAAACAAATAATTATTATAATAACATTCAAACACACCCAAGGTCAAAAGGGTCATTTCAGCTAGGCCCAAAACGCGGGTGTTACAACTCTACCCTCCTTAAAAGAGATTCTGTCCTCGGAATCGGTTCAACTATGTTCAACAAAACCCAAAATTGTTACTCGAACCGCCAAAACACACGGTCAACTTTATCGATCTTATCCCCGATACCGACAATATCCACCACAATTGCATAGGGAAATGAGATTCTTGATGTCAATACACTCCCGATACAACATAAGTTGTCACAATCTTCATCGATCAACGTCCGTTAATCCACTTAAGCCCACAAATTACACGATCAAGTCAAATAACCAAAGTCAAATTCATGTTTCTTCGCCATTCCGTATCATAAATTTCACGATCTGTCATCCAATTCAACTCTTTATACAGTCCACTTTTCCCAATTATCCAAAGCTTAGGCAATAGAATTAGTCATCATGCTAAAATCTATACCTATGTCTACGAAATTGTCTCGTAAGTCAACAGAACTTCACAGGTTATTCGTCTCATATCCAGTCACATCACCATCCAATATAGCACATGCCACCTAATTTTCCTTCAGCTTCCCAGAAATTCCGTATGATTTATCATAATATACTTCTGTTGGCCGGACATAAGCATATTATCCTAAATCATACCTTCATTCTGAGTCGCTCGAAACGAAAAAAATTCTACTTGTCTTATTCACTAACTTATGTCCAATCAATCTCCTCAATAAGCATCGGTAATTAATTTAAGTACTTTATGACTAATCAATCACATCATCTGCCCAATCATAGTTACTCAAACCTTGTCTATCAATCATCCAAATATAATCTATCAACCAGATCATACATCCAACAAGCATAGGAAATATGTGGTCAATATAGTTCACTACCGTCATAACAATCATACTCATGCCACTATCCAACAACTTCATGTCGTCCAAAAGTCCACTATACAAACATACTCAACGCATCTCTATCCAAGTCACGATTCTCAATCTCAAAAAGTCAGCCTAAGGATCACCCTTACCCCACAAAGCATACAAGGGTCGCAACTAAAACATAAGCAACATAATACAACAAATAAATCTAACACTACTATCAAGATCTACCAGTCTAACATACATATATACACACACACAGTCATATACATATATATATATATATATATATATATATATATATATATATATATATATATATATATATATATATATATATATATATATATATATATATATATATATATATATATATATAACTAAATAGTATGAGGGTTTTGAAGCATACCTGTATTCACATCATATTCAACATCTGCATCTGCAACCATCTGATAAGCTCTTGCTGTTGCCGTAGGTGGATTCTTTCTTTTCTGCCCAACTGGAGAACCAGAAGATCCACCTACTGATCCCGACTGCGCTTCTGGCCCCGCCCCAGAACTTGATCCTCTTACATATGGATACTGAGCTGACCTATGCCCCACTTGATGACATTTCCAACATGCATCATCTTGGAACGAACACATCCGAATCTCGTGCCCCAAAATACCACATCTCAAATATCTTTTGGTTGAATCTGAACAAGGACCACTATGAGATGATCTATAACTATAACACCAAGAATTCTGACTTGATGATGTCCCACTCTATTCTGACCCACTTTTCTGTTTCAACTTAACAGAGTTCTTTGACCTAGAGTCCGAATGACTCATCACCTGATCTTGTTGTGGTACCACATAACCTACCATTCTATTTCTTGCTGCTTTAACGTCATTTTATACCATCTTGGCCATAACAAACACTTGCAATAGCGTCGTCGCCATCCTAACCATTGTTTTGTACTCTGGTAAAATTATATTAACAAAGTGCTGAATTCTAGACTGCTCATCTGGAACCCACTGTTGCACAAACCTTAATTTATCCATATACTGCTCAATCACCTCATCTATCGTCATCTGATGAGTCATTTTCATTGCCAAAAATTCTGTCTTAATTCGATTGAGATCATAGGACGAACAATACTGTTCACAAACTTTACTATAAAATTGTTCCCAAGTAATCATGTTCACTTGCCCTTTCGGTATACTAGAAATAACTGTATCCCACCAAACCATTGCCCTATTTTTCAACATACGACTAGCATAAATAACCTGCAATTCTGGTTTCATTGACAAGCCTAAAAAACCTTTTCTATCTCTCTTAACCAGTTAAGGGTTACCGTTGGGTTAGAACTTCCTGAGTACTCTGGTGGATTACAATTCAGAAACTGTTTGAAGGTACATTTCTTCGGTTGTTGAAACGTTAGCATCTGATACTGTTGAGGAAATTGATACTGAGGTGGTAACCATTGCTGTTGTTGGAAAGCACTTCCAGTTTGCTGATACATATTTGACTGCACCGGATTCCCACTAAACATCTGATTCGGTACACTACCACTTGGATTCACTATTACCTGACTTTGTTCTAATTCTCTTATTCGATCATTCGCTTCCTTTAATCGACTTTCCAAATAAAGAATTTGTTCCTGCGGATTATCTTTTGACATATACCCGTCTTCATCTGGGGCTCTGAATGTTCCGGGGGCTGACGGACCAGTTGCGTTTCCTGTATTATCTGCCATATCTGCACTACCACAATAACTCACATAAACGCTTAGTGAAAAACAGGTTAGTACCTATCAACTAACGCATGTAATCCCTACATTCACTTAACCCGTCCCCTCATATATGTTTGACACAACACAAGGTTTGAGAACATGACATTCAACACAATGTACATGCGGCCAAACCTATGCTCTGATACCAACTTATAACACCCTGATTTTTTTTAAATCACAGCAGAAGACTTAATTTACATAAATACCCTTAGTTAATTACTCTATTACAAACCACCGGTGTTACATCAAACGACTAGTTACATATTTATAAAAGTTAAGATATCAGAGTTCGTCTTGTCAAACATATATTCAAACAACCACTTCTATCCCAAAACCCGCTAACATCCAAAACCTGCAAGGGAGGAGGTGAGGGGGGTTAGCACAAGGCTAAGTGAATGGAATCATCTAACAGATCTAGCATACAGTACCAACTTGTACAACTACAGCAGCTACAACAATCAATAACAGGCAACCGGCAACTAACAACTAATCATCTGGCAACTAACAACTAGCAACTATCAACTAGCAACTAGCAACTATCAGCTGGAAACTATCAACTGGCAACTGGCATATAGCGTCTACCGATAGTCTTTACTATTGAATCCCCAGTATAGTCATCCACACGCAGGTGATGCGTCATTCAGCACTATACTCAATAAACAGTAGCTAACTAGACCCAACCACAACTAGGTTGACCTCTCTGAGCTGAACCTAACAACTATAGGTTCTAACTGGTAACTACAACTTGTGCACACAACTGTTAGCAACTACCACTATGGACAACTGTCACTACGACTAGCATGGAAACTCTACAGTGATCATTATTACAACATATCTACTAAGCATAGCAACTATAACAGTATAACATAGTAGCACAACTTGCTACTCTATACTACACCCGGAGATAATCCCACTCACGGATTACCAGCAACAGAAGGAACTCAGAATTCTAATCTTACTGAGCCTTCTCTTCGTCTTTATCACCTGAGAATAGACATAACACAGTCAGTAATCATGTCTTGATAACAACTCGACAACAAAACAACAACACCGATACCAACATTTAATCAATATGACCTGTCAACCGTACGAGTGACACTCATCCGCACGTCTGAGAAACCTCAACCGTGCGGTTGACACCTCACTCGTACGTTTGGTCCTTGGCCAAATATCTAATTACACAACAGTAGATCCATACGGTTGACCACACTAGTGACATATGACTCGTACGAGTCACATCTCAACCGTACGATCCAACTAGCAAATATAATAGTTTAAGTAACCACTCACTCGTGTGGTTCACCATGCGGTTGACCGTCTCAACCGTACGAGTGAAAGCTCACTCGTGCGAGTAATAAGGAACATTAATAGCAACATGTAAAGATATTTTCCAACCTATATTCATCATATAATCATTCATTCATAAGCCTATATCAAGAATTCAACCCATAATAACAGATTAACGCATGCACACTAGACCCACACGCTAATACCTCTATTTCTGACTGAAATGACTCGTCCATATTACTATAAATGTGGTACGTTATTCATTGGTCCCATAGCGAGGTATTTTACTTCTATATGATATGTTTTAGAAAAATGTTGCATTCGTTTCATAAAAAGCACACTATTATTATACATAATGCATGTTTTAAATAAGTGGGTGATTATTTAAGAAATAATCCCCATCATACATCGGTTTCCAAATACTACACACGTGACATAATAGTCGAATATAATACATGACAAAGGTTTTATTGAATGCAACACTTCATTTAAACAAAAGCATGAGACTCCATGCACAGCTTGCTCAGATAATGCTACAGCGGAAGACTTTCTTAAGGACCTGAGAATAAACATGCTTAAACAGTCAACACAAAGGTTGGTGAGATATATAGGTTTAAAGCTAGCATCGATATAAATATAGACCACAAGATTTCAGTTTTTATAAATATTCGTACACTCGCAAGTGTATAAAAGGATTCTATAAGTTGTTGAGCGCTTCGATAACCATACTTAACAATTAATGTGGCATATTACCTTTATTATGAAATCTCCCTACACTGTACAAAGTGTAGTAAAAACGAAGTACTATGCAACCGTTTACGATACTAGAGCGACTAGCCCGGTTGGGGTTGTCAAACCCGATAGATCTATCAATAGGATTCGCGCTTACATGTTCTTACAACATGTAAATATTAGTTACCAAGCTATTAGGGAAGATATGCAAAGTGGTACAACTCAACGTAGAATATGTTTTTAGTACTTGTGTCCATTTCGTAAAACAGTTATAAAACAGCGCATGTATTCTTATCCCAAAATATTTTAGAGTTTAAAAATGGGACTATATACTCACGGTAGTAAAAGTATATTAATATTAAGTTTTCAACTTATTAAAAATATGACCGTCGTCCTTGGATTCATGAACCTATAACAATAATAACGATTCAGATAATAATACGACATATGAATAAAATAAAGAAAGTTCATAGAATACTTATATAATAATTTTTAACATTTTATATTAGTAGTACATTGTTAGTAGTCCTTTGTTAGTAGTCCAAAATAGTCCAAAAAATCCAATAGTCCAATAATCGGTATATATATATATATATAATCTTAGAATTACCCCACGACATATTGTATACGTACTGTCTTTGCATCAACCCAGAGACGTATTATATACAGACGTATTGTGTACGTATTGTCTTAGGATTTATCAAAACGTATTGTATACTTATTGTGTTAGGACGTACCAAGAATATTATTATACATATATACAATCACAGAATTAACCAAGATTATAATATTTTGTTATACTACTGATAACATGTCCAAATATATATAGGATATAGGAAAAGTTAGTAAGGATATGGTTAATATAGTTTTTATAATATAAATTTCGTCCATACAACGTTAATTTTAGCAGATTTTGTTTTGCTCGTCAAATATTCATTACAACTCCGTTTAAAGTGAATACAATTGATATGGATTCCTTAAGAAGTAAATTTTACAAAACCAATTTGAAAAGTTCATCCCAAGTAGAAATTTTTAGAGCTTTACCCTCTTTTCGTGTCGGTGGACAGATTTGGAAAAATCCCTGCATCCACCCAATATATGATTTTTGATAAAATACTTCTACTTTGTCTAAAATCATGAAAAAAATAATAGAAGTCTTATTTACATATATTAACATATTTCCAAAGTCTTAGCCTCGAACTCAAAGTCTAAGATAGGTTTTTAATTCCCAACCCAAAACAGTCCGCTTTTTACCGAATGGAGATTAAACGATATATGTTAAGTTTCAAGGTGTTCTTCATATGTACAAGTTATAAGTTCTTATATTAACTTAATATAACATCATAATATATATAAATAAGTGTTATTAGAGTTAAGTTAGAAAGATTAGATTAGTTTTTCAAACAAGTTTAGAATCAACTAAACTATGTTCTAGTTTATAAACTCTTATATAGATAGCTATAAACATATGAATTGAACAAGAGTTGAAGTAGAGTTTTTACCTCAAGTTTAGAATGTAAAGTTGCTGGAAAGAAGTAGTAGAACAAAACTTGAGAGAGTTCTTGCAAGTGTGTGTGAAAATTGGAAGTAGAATTTGGAAAATGAATGTGTAAAAATGAGTTAGAAATGGTGCTTATTTATAGGCTTGAAAATTTGATTTTTAGTGAAAATATCTAGAATAAGTTAAAATGTATTAAGTCATGGATGACATATTAAATTGATTAGGTCATGGATGACATATTACACAAATAATTGCAGATTTCTATTGGTATATACCAATAGTAAATACTTCTAGAAGCTGTGTATAATACGGGTAAAAATACTGTATGAATGTGAGTAGAATTCTTGAGGAAATTGTACAAAAATACGAGTATAGTTATCCTTTATATGTATTGGTATATTATAAAGTGTATTCAATACTTGTAAGGATGTATTTACACTCGTAATACATTATATGTAAATACATTTTAATATAAGTTAATTACGTCGTTTAAATAGTAACATATATATTGTTTGAAAACTCTTTAAATTAGTAGTATGAAAATATATATATAATACTTTATTAATATACTTAATGAGATATTTAATTATCATATTTTCAAGTTAAATATATATAAATCCATATATATACACAATAATTAAACAATTAAATCAAGTTATGACGTTCGTGAATCATCGGAATAAAAGGGTGACCAAAAGCTTGTGTAAAACTCTTTTCGGAGGTTCAAAATTTATTAAAATTCATTGCTTATCAAGTCGGAATTATATAAAGATTAAGTTTAAATTTGGTCAGAAATTTCCGGGTCGTCACAGTACCTACCCGTTAAAGAAATTTCGTCCCGAAATTTGATTGAAGTCGTCATGGCTAAAAATAAGAATGTTATTATGACGAATATAAGTTGATTCATAGAGTTTTATCATGATTGAGAAATATGGATAAAATAATTCCATTACTCGAAACGTATGAGTGAAGCTATCGTAAAAGAGTGAAATGAAAAAATAGGGATTCGTCTTATCTTTTGACGTCATCACGGTTGATCTCCGGATTAAAGAAAATCTTTGTAATCTATATAAGATTTGATTATTCGGCGATTAAAGAAATTATGATCCTCTTCGATTTAATGTAATAACCTGTCTCGATTTCTCTGTCAGATATTTTACTATAAATCAACCTCCTACGTTTCCTTATTTCCACATCTCCCATCTTTTATACTTTCTTCCTTTCTTCGTACTTCCAAAAACATTCGTCAATATGCTCCATCCAGTTTTAATTCTTGATATATTCTTAACTATCACATCTGTCATTCTTCTTTTTCATCTTCCACCGGAGGAATCCGTTAATTTCTACTATGCTCTTGACTTTATAGTGTTCTTAGTTTTCTCGTGTCTTTATATTGCTATATGCATCGATATACACGATTTGTAATTTCTGCTTGTCTTCGTGCTTATATTTTTTCCTTATATTTTTGAGTTTCATGCTTCCGTCTTCTTTTCCCGACTTCAAGTCAAATGAATAATGGTCTAGAATTCATAGATATGAAATTCGGAATGAACATAGCTAATGCTCTAAGAGAGAAATTGTAATAGCACAATTTGACTTGTGAAATTACCAGAATCCAAAGGAAAAGATAGAACTATCAATAGAATATGTTCTTGATATGTTTAGAGATTAGATTGAATGTAAGAGTCAAGTAACATGGTACATGATGATGTTATGGTCTGTGAATCATCATGTTTTATTAGAAACTCAGCATGACTTACTGTAATATAATCACGTTGATCAGGCATCATTATATTATACTAACTCATGCTTCAGTTCCCAACACTACTTCAACAACATTCATATTTTAAATTTTGAATTTTTCCGAGATTTAGAAACTAAAACAGTTTCCTTTATGATGTAACACTGATAGCGCAAAGAGATAAAAGATTTCAGATAAGAATAGTTATGAAAATATCTTCAGAAATATGGAGGATATTTATAATGAAAGATACGATGATATCTTAGAATATCTAAGATCAGAGGATGATGAAGAATATTGTCCACAAGGGTTTAGAGTAAGGAGCAAGGTATTCGCTAAAAACTTCAGCAGACACTGAATCATTTGGATTCTTTGAAGGCAGATTTAGTCCTTGGGATTTGTCCACAGCCTCCTTCAGGGTCTGCTCAATCCGTTTTCCAGTTCCAAACCTTCTCTTTTTCTGTGCTTTGCTAACACAATATTTTTTATCATCAACTTTTGACTGTTACGATTGTCTACAGTTTCTGCTGCTTCATTCAGCTTTTTCAAAACTTCATAGTACTGATTCGTAGGCTGAAGTGCTATTTCGGATTTCAGAATTATAATTCTAGGAGATAACGTTATATGTATATGCAGAAATGATGTGAGATTCAAGAATAATTATTGATGCTTCCTGGGGTTTGGTATGACAATTATTGTTACAAGATGTAGATGGGTACATGCCAAGGTTTTATAGTGATCTTTCAGAGAGATTTAAGTCAAAGAGCAATAAAGTTGCTGGTAAGCTTACTACTAATGTGGTGGAATATAAAAGGTTTCCCAGTAACGATGGTGAAAAGACAATGTATATATCAAGGTTATAATAAGGCTACTCCGGATGAAAAGTCGAAGTTGTCTTTTTGGAGCTGTGACAAAATTTGCTATTTTGAAAAGGGATTGTAAAGTTATTTTGGGTAATAATAATGCTAAAGGATCTGACATGGATACGTGTTGAACCTTTGCTTAGGTTCAAGTGTCCTCCGAATGCATATCTATATGCATATATTCTTTGTATGTATCGTGTGATTGGTTCATTCTCTCAATTATTCCTTAGTTGAGGTGTTTTCAAGAATTTTAAAGGGCTTAGACGCAGGTTGTCATCGTCAATATCCGTATAATGAATTCGTCGTGAATCTTGAATGATACGAATATCTTTATGAGTTCTGTGAATGAAAGTAATGTTCTAGTATAGTTTGAATTTAAAGTATAATTTTAAAGGATGTAAGAATTTAAGATTGATGGCACTTCTTAAATATTGACTTGGATTTTGATCTGTCAAAATCAGAATATGTAATTGAATTGGTATGGAAAATGGTTATCTTGAATCTTGTGAAATGATGTATATTGCTATGAAAGGAGAGAGTATAATTAACGATTGTCGAAACATCATTGAAAATGTACAGTGTAACATATTAATGTGAACTTAAATATTTTTCGGGTATTACCTACCCGTTAAAATAAAATTTCACAAGTAATATTTTGTACAAAAGAATTTTTATTACAGTCTTTATGAAAATATATGTATGTATATTTTCTTCAGATGTAATATGGATTTAATGAGTTAATATTATATTAATCTCATTTGGTTTACGGTTGGAACTAGAAATGAATAATCACTAAAACTTTAGAGATTACATAATCGCCGTGGAATATTTCTTCAACGTAAATGAAATAATCAATTAGTACTTCATCACTCATTATTGTTGGTATCCCTCAGTGTCTGCGGTGCGTATGATGTTGATGCTCGTAATGCGGCTTGCGATGTTGAGGCTTGTGATGTTGTTGGTACTGCTGCTGCTGGTGCTGGTAGTGGTTTGATGTGAGTATAGATGATGAGAATTTATTTTGTTTTGTATTGTGAAAGAAGATGTTTAAAGTTTCTTGAATAAAAAGAGAGATCAAGAGCTTTATAAAGGGAATGAAATGATGTAAGATGCACTTGCTAATGAAGTTTTGCTTTTCATGACAGTAAATAATTCACCATGCAAGATACGGAGTAAAGGTCGGATAGCCTCAATAATATTAGTAATATTATACTCGTTGCGGCATATCATGGAAAGGAGAGAGAAAATGGTGTTACGAACGGGTTCGCCGGTAAGTGACTCATGTTCTCCACCGAAAGGCGAATTAGATTCATGAAAGAGATCGCCTTTTTCTTGTCTAAATTGATTGATTCGTCCACGAACCCACCCCCATTTCATCCAAAAAAATGATGACTAATTGGTTGGTTCATTCCGGTTAAACTCCTCTCGGAGCTCAAATGAAATTCCATATCGGAATAGCTTTTAAAATCCGATGAACTCGAGCTTTGTGAAGGATTCGCCTTACACGATCAGAGAAATGATTGTTGATATGAAAAAAAAAAATTTAGGACTTAGATTGATATTCTTAATACATAATTTACATATGTATATTTAATACCAAAATCCCATAAGTTACGAAGGAATTTACGGAAGATGTCAGGCAGAGTCTACCGTGATAGATATGATAAGATATGAATATGTCTATACACTATCTATGCAATAATTGCAGTAAAATGTGTCTAGATTAAAAATTGATAGGCAGGTAATTTCTGACAAAAATGATAAGCAAAATTTATAATATGCAGATACGGTCGAAGTCCAGACTCACTAATGCATCCTAACAACTACTGGTTAGACACACTAATGCAAATTCTGGTTCGCTAAGACCAACGCTCTGATACCAACTGAAACGACTTGTCCATATTACTATAAACGTGGTACGTTATTCATTGGTCCCATAGCGAGGTATTTGACCTCTATATGATACGTTTTAGAAAAATGTTGCATTCGTTTCATAAAAAGCACACTATTATTATACATAATGCATGTTTTAAATAAGTGGGTGATTATTTAAGAAATAATCCCCATCATACATCGGTTTCCAAATACTACACACGTGACATAACAGTCGAATATAATACATGACAAAGGTTTTATTGAATGCAACACTTCATTTAAACAAAAGCATGAGACTCCATGCACAGCTTGCTCAGATAATGCTACAGCGGAAGACTTTCTTAAGGACCTGAGAATAAACATGCTTAAACAGTCAACACAAATGTTGGTGAGATATATAGGTTTAAAGTTAGCATCGATATAAATATAGACCATAAGATTTCAGTTTTTATAAATATTCGTACACTCGCAAGTCTATAAAAGGATTCTATAAGTTGTTGAGCGCTTCGGTAACAATACTTAACAATTAATGTGGCATATTCCCTTTATTATGAAATCTCCCTACACTGTACCAAGTGTAGTAAAAACGAAGTACTATGCAACCGTTTATGATACTAGAGTGACTAGCCCGGTTGGGGTTGTCAAACCCAATAGATCTATCAATAGGATTCGCGCTTACATGTTCTTACAACATGTAAATATTAGTTACCAAGCTATTAGAGAAGATATGCAAAGTGGTACAACTCAACGTAGAATATGTTTTTAGTACTTGTGTCCATTTCGTAAAACAGTTATAAAACAGTGCATGTATTCTCATCCCAAAATATTTTAGAGTTTAAAAATGGGACTATATACTTACGGTAGTAAAAGTATATTAATAATATGTTTTCAACTTATTAAAAATATGACCGTCGTCCTTGGATTCACGAACCTATAAGAATAATAACGATTCAGATAATAATACGACATATGAATAAAATAAAGCAAGTTCATATAATACTTATATAATAATTTTTAAGATTTTATATTAGTAGTCCATTGTTAGTAGTCCTTTGTTAGTAGTCCAAAATAGTCCGAAAAGTCCAACAGTCCAATAATCGGTATATATATAATCTTAGAATTACCCCACGACGTATTGTATACGTATTGTCTTTGCATCAACCCAGAGACGTATTATATACATATTGTCTTAGAATTAACTAAGATGTATTGTGTACGTATTGTCTTAGAATTTATCAAAACGTATTGTATACTTATTGTGTTAGGACGTACTAAGAATATTATTATACATATATACAATCACAGAATTAACCAAGATTATAATATTTTGTTATACTACTGATAACATATCCAAATATATATAGGATATAGGAAAAGTTAGCAAGGATATGGTTAATATAGTTTTTATAATATAAATTTCGTCCATACAACGTTAATTTTAGCAGATTCTGATTTGCTCGCCAAATATTCATTACAACTCCGTTTAAAGTGAATCAAATTGATATGGATTCCTTAAGAAGTAAATTTTACAAAACCAATTCGAAAAGTTCATCCCAAGTAGAAATTTTTAGAGCTTTACCCTCTTTTTGTGTCGGTGGACAGATTTGGAAAAATCCCGGCATCCACCCAATATATGATTTTTGATTAAATACTTCTACTTTGTCTAAAATCATGAAAAAAATACTGAAAGTTTTATTTACATATATTAACATATTTCCAAAGTCTTAGCCTCGAACTCAAAGTCTAATGTAGGTTTTTAATTCCTAACCTAAAACAGCCCGCTTTTTACCGAATGTAGATTAAACGATATATGTTAAGTTTCAAGGTGTTCTTCATATGTACAAGTTATAAGTTCTTATACTAACTTAATATAACATCATAATATATATAAAAAAGTGTTATTAGAGTTAAGTTAGAAAGATTAGATTAGTTTTTCAAACAAGTTTAGAATCAACTAAACTATGTTCTAGTTTATAAACTCTTATATAGATAGCTATAAACATTTGAATTGAACAAGAGTTGAATTAGAGTTTTTACCTCAAGTTTAGAATGTAAAGTTGCTGGAAAGAAGTAGAAGAACAAAACATGAGAGAGTTCTTGCAAGTGTGTGTGAAAATTGGAAGTAGAATTTGGAAAATGAATGTGTAAAAATGAGTTAGAAATGGTGCTTATTTATAGGCTTGAAAATTTGGATTTCAGTGAAAATATCTAGAATAAGTTAAAATGTATTAAGTCATAGATGACATATTAAATTGATTAGGTCATGGATGACATATTACACAAATAATTGCAGATTTCTATTGGTATATACTAATAGTAAATACTTCTAGAAGCTGTGTATAATACGGGTAAAAATACCGTATGAATGTGAGTAGAATTCTTGAGAAAATTGAATGAAAATACGAGTATAACTATCTTTTATATGTATTGGTATATTATAAAGTGTATTCAATACTTGTAAGGATGTATTTACACTCGTAATACATTATATGTAAATACATTTTAACATAAGTTAATTACGTCGTTTAAATAGTAACATATATATTATTTGAAAACTCTTTAAATTAGTAGTATGAAATATATATATATATATATATATATATATATATATATATATATATATATATATATATATATATAATACTTTATTAATATACTTAATGTGATATTTAATTATCATATTTTCAAGTTAAATATATATAAATCCATATATATACACAATAAATAAACAATTAAACAATTAAATCAAGTTATGACGTTCGTGAATCGTCAGAATAAAAGGGTGACCAAAAGCTTGTGTAAAACTCTTTCCGGAGGTTCAAGATTTATTAAAATTCATTGCTTATCAAGTCGGAATTATATAAAGATTAAGTTTAAATTTGGTCGGAAATTTCTGGGTCATCACACTGACCCAAATACATTTTGATATAGCTTCTAAAGAGTTTACCATTGAAAAAGATTTTTCATTACGATTCCAACGATACTTGATTCATCAAAAATGGAGTTACGGTTTGAAAGTTATGACCAAAACAAGTTTCTATAAATTTGACCATGTGCTCACACGTGTGACTGAGGCCTCACTCGTGTGAGTGAGTCCTCACACATGTGGTTGACCCTCAAAAGTGTGGTCACTCGTACGAGTGACCTGTTAAAAGTGTGGGTGCTGATGAACACCTACAGCTCGCTGTTTTCGCGTTTTTTGACCCCAAAATATGATTTTTGCTCAATCTGATCATGAAAACACTTCAAAAACATCATATAAACTATATAGCAACTATTTCTAACCTCAATTAAGTATATCTAACACATTAAAGCAAGAATCAAACCATAAAAAAACACTTTTTAACTCAAAAACATAAAAACCCAATTTCTAACAATCAAAGCATGGATTCAACAAGACAAACCTGAGATGATGCTCACAATGATGCTAGAAGTCAGTTTCTAAAGTCTCTTAATCCAATTTCAAGTTTAGATCAATTAGGATTTGTGAAGGGGATAGAGATTAGGTACGGTGTTTGTTTAGAAGCTTCAAGAAAATAAGAGAAGTAGCTGACTTCTTGCTTTTATATTTAGGTTAAATACAATAACCCATCACACACGGGTATTTACAAGTTATCTGATATCTTTCGTACTTAATTTGACTACCCTAACGGAGTCCAAATTAAATAAATGAACCTGTTATGTGACCTTTTTCACAAACTGGTCTCAACTAAACAACCAAATTGTAGTGACCCGAACTTTTCCATGATTATATATTAAATGAAATTGATATTTACATGATTAAATGTTTCCAACATGTTAAGCAATCAAACTTGTTAAGACTTGATTATTTAAAATGAGTTTCATGTAGACAATTGACCACCCAGTTTGCCTGATGATTCACGAACGTCATAATTTGTGTTAATTATATAATCGTTTTATTTTTTATGATGTAAGTTTTTATTATATATATATATATATATAAGAAGAAATACAATTAAATCAAAGATGTACAAGTAAAATACTATTTGCTACAGTAAAATACTATTTGCTACAGTAAAAACCATTTGCTACAGTACATACAATTTACT
Source organism: Rutidosis leptorrhynchoides (assembly GCF_046630445.1). Classification (NCBI taxonomy): domain Eukaryota; kingdom Viridiplantae; phylum Streptophyta; class Magnoliopsida; order Asterales; family Asteraceae; genus Rutidosis; species Rutidosis leptorrhynchoides. Next base: position 429,938,335 of record NC_092337.1, read on the forward strand.
CGTATTCAATCCGTATTCGTACTCGTACAATACCCAGCCTCTAGACGTATATAGTATTGGTATATACACTTCAATGATCAGCTCTTAGAAGCCTTAATGAGTCACCTAAACATGTGGGAACCATCATTTGGCAACTAGCATGAAATATCTAACAAAAATACAAACTAATGGAACCTTATATTCAAGGGTAGGATCACGTTTTTCTTCACCAACCATAACACTTTCATTTTTCAACTTTCATCCATAAAACTTATCTCTCTCTTATTCTCTCTTGATGTTCTAAGTGTTCTTCATCACCTTCATCAAAATCTAGCTCAATCTATCTCATAAATCCTAACTTAGATCAACTTACAAAATAACTACTCAAGAACACACCAAAAACACTTTCAAGTTTACTAGCTTACTTCCAATCTTGCAAATCCATTTCAAGTGATCATCTAATCTCAAGAAATCTTTCTTATTTACAGTAAGATATCTTTCTAATTCAAGGTAATACTCATATTCAAACTTTGATTCAATTTCTATAACTATAACAATCTTATTTCGAGTGAAAATCTTACTTGAACTTGTTTTCGTGTCATGATTCTGCTTCAAGAACTTTCAAGCCATCCAAGGATCATTTGAAGCTAGATCTATATATCTCATTTCCAGTAGGTTTACCTACTAAAATTAAGGTAGTAATGATGTTCATAACATCATTCGATTCATACATATAAAACCATCCTATTTGAAGATTTAAACTTGTAATCACTAGAACATAGTTTAGTTAATTCTAAACTTGTTCGCAAATAAAGTTAATCCCTCTAACTTGACTTTTAAAATCAACTAAAAACATGTTCTATATCTATATGATATGCTAACTTAATGATTTAAAACCTGGAAACACGATGAACACCGTAAAACCGGACATACATCGCCGTAGTGAAATCGGAGGCTGTTTTGGGTTAGAAAAATAAAAACTATCTTAATCTATGAATTGGAAGTTTGTTTTCTGGAAAAATGATATTTCATATGAACATGATACCATATCCAAAAATCATGGTTAAACTCAAAGTGGAAGTATGTTTTTCAAAATGGTCATCAAGATGTCGTTCTTTCGACGAAAATGACTACCTCTTTAGTAAATGACTTGTAACCTGTATTTTTGACTATAAACTTAAACTTTTTCTGTTTAGTTTCATAAATTACAGTTCATTATGAAACCTTAGCAACTTGAATCATTCAAAACGGATTTAAAACGAAGAAATTATGGGTAAAACAAAATTGAAAAATTTTACTTGTAGCTACGAAAATTTTTCAACAAATCTACACTAATCATGTCCTAACTAAATTATATTGTATTATATATGTATTCTAACATATATTATGTAATCTTGGGATACTATAGACACGTATACAATGTTTTGATATTTCATGTCGACCCATCTATATATATTATTTGGAACAACCATAGACACTCTATATGCTGTAATGTTCGAGTTCGCTATACAGGGTTGAGGTTGATTCCAAAAATATATATACTTTGAGTTGTGGTCTAGCCTGAGACATGTATACACTGGATCGTGGATTGATTCAAGATAATATATATTGATTTATTTCTGTACATCTAACTGTGGACAACTAGTTGTAGGTTACTAACGAGGGCTGCTAACTTAACAAACTTAAATCATAAAAACGTAATAAAAATGTTGTGAATATATTTCAATCATACTTTGATATATATGTGATAATGCTAAAAACGAACATATATTTCATAGCATTATCCCTCAAGAAAGACAAGCTTTTAGTCGCAATTGTCCTATTTACAAGTGATATTCGTTTAAATAATAAAAGGTGAAGACAAAAGGCAGATTCGACGAATTGAAGATGCAAATGACCAAAAAAAGCTAAAAAGTACAAAGTACAATCAAAGAGGTTTAAATTATTGATGAGAAACGTCTCAAAAGTATAAGAGTACGAGCCGCAAAATGCAAAGTTCAAATTATTAAATCGTACAAAAGGACGTTCGAAAAACCGGAACCATGACATGAACCAACTAATAACGCACGACGCAACGGACCGAAAGTTACAAATTAATTATGTATATAAATATAATATAATATATAATTAATTATATAAATTATATATATATTATATTTATATATTAAAACCGTCGGCAGTCAAAAGATCCAAGAATGTTAGCTGGAAAAGGAGGCTCCGCACTAGCGGAGTTCTAAAGTGCAAAAGCTCCGCACTCGCGGAGCTGCACAGTAAATTGTGGGCCTATAAAAGCCATCAAATTCTGCACGAAAAATCACACATTTTTCTAATCTATCTCTTACTCTCTACGATATATATATATATATATATATATATATATATATATATATATATATATATATATATATATATATATATATATATATATATATATATAATTTATAATTTTAATTTTAATTATAATTTAATAACAATAAGGGTATGTTAGCGAATGTTGTAAGTGTGTAAGTCGAAATTCTGTCCGTGTAACGCTACGCTATTATTAATCATTGTAAGTTAGGTTCAACCTTTTTAATTTATTGTCTTGTAGCTAAGTTATTATTATGCTTATTAAAGCCGAAATAATCGTGATGTTGGGCTAAAATATTAAAGATTGGGTAATTGGGCTTTGTACCATAATTGGGGTTTGGACAAAAGAACGATACTTGTGGAAATTAGACTATGGGCTATTAATGGGCTTTATATTAACTAAATGATACCTCGTTAATTTAATATATAGACTTATAATTTGACGTATTTATGTATAACCACATACGCTTGACTGGGTACGGTGGGAGGGATATCTATAAATACCAATAATTATTCATTTTACCGGACACGGAACTGGATTAATAGTTAATAGACTTGTTGAAACAGGGGTGGATTACATTCAAGGGTAATTGGTGTAATTGTTAACAAAGTAGTAAAACCTTGGACTACATGCAGTCGATAACCTGGTGTATTTTTTAAACAAAGTATTAAGACCTTGTTACAATTCGAATCCCCAATTAGTTGGAATATTTGACTTCGGGTATAAGGGTAATTTGACAAAGAGTCTCGCACTTTATATTTATGACTGATGGACTATTATGGACAAAACCGTATGGACAAATTGAATAATCCAGGACAAAGGACAATTAACCCATGGTAATAAACTAAAATCAACACGTCAAACATCATGATTACGGAAGTTTAAATAAGCATAATTCCTTTATTTCATATTTAATTGCACTTTTAATTATCGCACTTTAATTTATTGTCATTTTAATTATCGTACTTTTAAATTATCTCAATTTTATTTATTGTCATTTTATTTATCGCACTTTAATTTATCGCACTTTAATTATTGTTATTTACTTTACGCTTTAAATTAAGTCTTTTATATATTTAACATTTTACATTAGGTTTTAACTGCGACTTAAGTTTTTAAATCAACAAACCGGTCATTAAACGGTAAAAAACCCCCTTTTATAATAATAATAATACTTCTTTATATATATATATATATATATATATATATATATATATATATATATATATATATATATATATATATATATATATACAAATATAGTTTTTAAAAATATAGCGTTAAACTTGGCTAGTTCCCTGTGGACGAACCGGACTTACTAAAAACTACACTACTGTACGATTAGGTACAATGCCTATAAGTGTTGTAGCAAGGTTTAGGTATATCCACTTTATAAATAAATAAATAACTTGTGTAAAATTGTATCGTATTTAGTACCCCTTCGCTTTTACATCAATATGTACACATTTGTTATAGGTTCGTGAATCGACCAGTGGCCAAGTCTTATTTCCAACGAAGGAAAAATCTGTGAAAGTGAGTTATAGTCCCATTTTTAAAATCTAATTTTTCTGGGATGAGAACACATGCAGTTTTATAAATGTTTTACGAAATAGACACAAGTAATCGAAACTACATTCTATGGTTGGATTATCTAAATCGAATATGCCCCTTTAGCTTGGTAGCCTAAGAATTAGGGAACAGTACCCCTAATTGACGCGAATCCTAAAGATAGATCTATGGGCCTAACAAACCCCATCCGAGGTACGGATGCTTTAGTACTTCGATTTTTATACAGAAGAGAGGATTCTGTTATACAGACGAGAGGATTCTGTTTTGGGGATATTCTATATGCATCTTGTTAATGTCGGTTACCAGGTGTTCATCATATGAATGATTTTACCTTAATGTAGACGAGAGGATTTTGCTTGAGAATTATGTTTATAAAATGAAATCTTGTGGTCTATTATTATTACAATTTGATATATATAGATTAAACCTATAACTCACCAACATTTTGTTGACGTTTTAAGCATGTTTATTCTCAGGTGATTATTAAGAGCTTCCGCTGTTGCATGCTAAATTAAGGACAAGAATTGGAGTCAGCATGCTTGTATAATATTGTTTAAAAACTGCATTCGAAGACTTAAGTTATTGTGTAATATTATTGTAAACCATTATGTAATGGTCGAGTGAAAACGCTATATTTCAGATTATCATTATTTGGTAATCTTCGTCATGTTTTAAACCTTTATCGATAAAATAAAGGTTATGGTTTGTTTTAAAAATGAATGCAGTCTTTGAAAAATATCTCATATAGAGGTCAAAACCTCGCAACGAAACCAATTAATATGGAACGTTTATAATTGATATGAACGAGACATTTCAGTTGGTATCCGAGCGTTGGTCTTAGAGAACCAGAAATTTGCATTAGTGTGTCTTATCGAGTTCGTTAGGATGCATTAGTGAGTCTGGACTTCGACCGTGTTTACTTGAAAAACGATTGCTTAACATTTTTTTGTTGGAAACTATATATTGTTAACATGTAAATATTATGTGATATATTAATCTCTTAACGTGTTTGATATTGTGTGATAGATGCCTACCTCTAGTACAAATCTCATCGACTCACCTAATAATAATGAAGAGTCGAATATATATTGGGAAGATTCACAAATTCCCGAAGAGGAACCGGAAGAGGAGGAACCGGAAGAAGAGACTCCGGAGGGGACAATATTAGGAACCACAGAAAAATGGATAAATAAAATAAAATCCTCAACCAATGGACCAAAGTTAATAATGGTCAATGGTGTTACCGCCAAGGAAGCAAAATATTGGGAAAATTACCAATTTTCTGATGAATCGGATTCCGATGATGTTATAGAAATTACCTCGACCCAATTTGAAAAAGCAAAAGAAAATAATAAGGGAAAGGGCATCAAAATAGAGAAACCTGATTCCAACCCCGATGAATTTTATATGTATCGTCAACACCCGTATTTCTTAAGTTGTAACAACAACCCGGGAACCTCTAAGCCACCAGGTTTTTCTAAACCATTTGTGAAAACAACGGCTCGTATTAGAGGAACATCATATATCCCTAGGAAATTAGCGAAAAGAACCAAGTCCGAAGAGGAAGAAATGAGTGAGTCGGAATAAAGAGTTGTAATCATGTTGTGTAATATGTATTGTAGTGTGCTTGTATTTTCATGTTATATGTAAAAATTGCTTGTATTGTTTGTTAATTATCTTTTACAAATCTAATCCTCGTCTATTTTATAGTATAAAAACACACAATGGACGTTAAGGATAGACAACCGAATATTTTAGAAGACCTACCCGGGGACATGATTGATGAAATCTTATCTAAAGTCGGTCAGAATTTGTCGGCACAATTATTTACGGTAAAATTAGTTTGTAGAACATTTGAAGAACGTTCCAGGCATGCCTTAGTTTATAAAAGGCTTTCCTTTGAAAGATGGGGTATATCACATTGGGGACCCCGTAAGTTATGCCGTGTTTTTTTAAAGCGTTAAATGCGGGGAACCCAAATGCAATTTTACGCTACGGGTTAAGAACCTATTTTGACTCAACATATCCCAACGTAGGACTTCATGAGTTAGAAAGAGCTTCTTACATGCAACATAAAGAAGCATGTTATGCTTACTGGTTAGTGATGTTTGCTTCTCACCAAATTGAGAAAAAGAACATCGGATTACAACTTTTAATTAAAACCTTCCGACAAGTGAAGGATTCAGTAGTTAGGGTGAGAAACAAGGTTTTTAAATTATTACGGGGTTGTTGGACATTACGAAACCCTCGTCCCTTTGACGACGTTACAACATGCTGTCTTGTCAACGGCCACAACGGTTATGTTCCACAAGGATGGGAAGTAGTCTTAGTAAAACTAGAATGCATGACTTGTTTATGGACTTATGAATTACGTGTTTTTATTGCCTTTGCTGAATGACTTGCGTATTAACTAGGATTGTTGTCACAACTATTTTGTATCAAAGTTATTGTGTACTATATTTCATGCTCTATGTATAATAGCGGTATTGTAAGTTTGTAAAATATTGTATAAAAGTTTGAACGCGAAATATTATTACAATCAATTTTTCATATAGAATTATAGTAGTTGAATTGTATGTTAGCTACTAAGTATGAACTTAACGGGTAGGTACTACCCGAATTAAAAATTATAAAACGCTAATATAAAGAAAAAGCTTTTATAAATAAGTTCATATTATGCTATGAAATACTATTGACTACTCTTAAAATTCTATATGATTAACTCAATTCTTTTGGCTATTTTTGAAGGAAATGGCACTGATTACTCGTCAGAATTTGAATATGAGCGAGGAAGATTTCTGTGCATTCCTTGCCGCAAACATAGCCACAGTTCAGGCTGCGATGCAAAACAACAACAATAACTCTAGGTCTAGCAGTGGAGTTAACTCTATAGAAAACCGTGTAGGATGCTCCTACAAGGCTTTCACTGCCTGTAAACCTCTAGAATTTGATGGAACTGAAGGACCAGTCGGACTAAAATGATGGACCAAGAAGGTCGAATCTGTGTTTGCTATAAGCAAATGTGCCGAAGAAGACAGGGTTAAGTTGAAATGTCCCGTTCTTATTGATTAAAAACGTTCCATATTAATTGATTTCGTTGCGAGGTTTTGACCTCTATATGAGACGTTTTTCAAAGACTGCATTCATTTTTAAACAAACCATAACCTTTATTTCATCAATAAAGGTTTAAAAAGCTTTACGTAGATTATCAAATAATGATAATCTAAAATATCCTATTTACACACGACCATTACATAATGGTTTACAATACAAATATGTTACAACAAAATAAGTTTCTTGAATGCAGTTTTTACACAATATCATACAAGCATGGACTCCAAATCTTGTCCTTATTTAAGTATGCGACAGCGGAAGCTCTTAATAATCACCTGAGAATAAACATGCTTAAAACGTCAACAAAAATGTTGGTGAGTTATAGGTTTAACCTATATATATCAAATCGTAACAATAGACCACAAGATTTCATATTTCAATACACATTCCATACATAGAGATAAAAATCATTCATATGGTGAACACCTGGTAACCGACAATAACAAGATGCATATATAAGAATATCCCCATCATTCCGGGACACCCTTCGGATATGATATAAATTTCGAAGTACTAAAGCATCCGGTACTTTGGATGGGGTTTGTTAGGCCCAATAGATCTATCTTTAGGATTCGCGTCAATTAGGGTGTCTGTTCCCTAATTCTTAGATTACCAGACTTAATAAAAAGGGGCATATTCGATTTCGATAATTCAACCATAGAATGTAGTTTCACGTACTTGTGTCTACTTTGTAAATCATTTATAAAACCTGCATGTATTCTCATCCCAAAAATATTAGATTTTAAAAGTGGGACTATAACTCACTTTCACAGATTTTTACTTCGTCGGGAAGTAAGACTTGGCCACTGGTTGATTCACGAACCTATAACAATATATACATATATATCAAAGTATGTTCAAAATATATTTACAACACTTTTAATATATTTTGATGTTTTAAGTTTATTAAGTCAGCTGTCCTCGTTAGTAACCTACAACTAGTTGTCCACAGTTAGATGTACAGAAATAAATCGATAAATATTATCTTGAATCAATCCACAACCCAGTGTATACGTATCTCAGTATTGATCACAACTCAAACTATATATATTTTGGAATCAACCTTAACCCTGTATAGCTAACTCCAACATTCACATATAGAGTGTCTATGGTTGTTCCGAAATATATATAGATGTGTCGACATGATAGGTCGAAACATTGTATACGTGTCTATGGTATCTCAAGATTACATAATATATAATACAAGTTGATTAAGTTATGGTTGGAATAGATTTGTTACCAATTTTCACGTAGCTAAAATGAGAAAAATTATCCAATCTTGTTTTACCCATAACTTCTTCATTTTAAATCCGTTTTGAGTGAATCAAATTGCTATGGTTTCATATTGAACTCTATTTTATGAATCTAAACAAAAAAAGTATAGGTTTCTAGTCGGAAAAATAAGTTACAAGTCGTTTTTGTAAAGGTAGTCATTTCAGTCGAAAGAACGACGTCTAGATGACCATTTTAGAAAACATACTTCCACTTTGAGTTTAACCATAATTTTTGGATATAGTTTCATGTTCATAATAAAAATCATTTTCTCAGAATAACAACTTTTAAATCAAAGTTTATCATAGTTTTTAATTAACTAACCCAAAACAGCCCGCGGTGTTACTACGACGGCGTAAATCCGGTTTTACGGTGTTTTTCGTGTTTCCAGGTTTTAAATCATTAAGTTAGCATATCATATAGATATAGAACATGTGTTTAGTTGATTTTAAAAGTCAAGTTAGAAGGATTAACTTTTGTTTGCGAACAAGTTTAGAATTAACTAAACTATGTTCTAGTGATTACAAGTTTAAACCTTCGAATAAGATAGCTTTATATGTATGAATCGAATGATGTTATGAACATCATTACTACCTTAAGTTCCTTGGATGAACCTACTGGAAAAGAGAAAAATGGATCTAGCTTCAATGGATCCTTGGATGGCTCAAAGTTCTTGAAGCAAAATCATGACACGAAAACAAGTTCAAGTAAGATCATCACTTGAAATAAGATTGTTATAGTTATAGAAATTGAACCAAAGTTTGAATATGATTATTACCTTGTATTAAAATGATAACCTACTGTAAGAAACAAAGATTTCTTGAGGTTGGATGATCACCTTACAAGATTGGAAGTGAGCTAGCAAACTTGAAAGTATTCTTGATTTTATGAAACTAGAACTTTTGGAATTTATGAAGAACACTTAGAACTTGAAGATAGAACTTGAGAGAGTTCAATTAGATGAAGAAAATTGAAGAATGAAAGTGTTTGTAGGTGTTTTTGGTCGTTGGTGTATGGATTAGATATAAAGGATATGTAATTTTGTTTTCATGTAAATAAGTCATGAATGATTACTCATATTTTTGTAATCTTATGAGATATTTCATGCTAGTTGCCAAATGATGGTTCCCACATGTGTTAGGTGACTCACATGGGCTGCTAAGAGCTGATCATTGGAGTGTATATTCCAATAGTACATACATCTAAAAGCTGTGTATTGTACGAGTACGAATACGGGTGCATACGAGTAGAATTGTTGATGAAACTGAACGAGAATGTAATTGTAAGCATTTTTGTTAAGTAGAAGTATTTTGATAAGTGTATTGAAGTCTTTCAAAAGTGTATAAATACATATTAAAACACTACATGTATATACATTTTAACTGAGTCGTTAAGTCATCGTTAGTCGTTACATGTAAGTGTTGTTTTGAAACCTTTTGGTTAACGATCTTGTTAAATGTTGTTAACCCAATGTTTATAATATCAAAAGAGATTTTAAATTATTATATTATCATGATATTATGATGTACGAATATCTCTTAATATGATATATATACATTAAATGTCGTTACAACGATAAACGTTACATATATGTCTCGTTTCAAAATCATTAAGTTAGTAGTCTTGTTTTTACATATGTAGTTCATTGTTAATATAATTAATGATATGTTTACTTATCATAATATCATGTTAACTATATATATAACCATATATATGTCATCATATAGTTTTTTTACAAGTTTTAACGTTCGTGAATCACCGGTCAACTTGGGTGGTCAATTGTCTATATGAAACCTATTTCAATTAATCAAGTCTTAACAAGTTTGATTGCTTAACATGTTGGAAACATTTAATCATGTAAACATCAATCTCAATTAATATATATAAACATGGAAAAGTTCGGGTCACTACAGTACCTACCCGTTAAATAAATTTCGTCCCGAAATTTTAAGCTGTTGAAGGTGTTGACGAATCTTCTGGAAATATATGCGGGTATTTCTTCTTCATCTGATCTTCACGCTCCCAGGTGAACTTGGGTCCTCTACGAGCATTCCATCGAACCTTAACAATTGGTATCTTGTTTTGCTTAAGTCTTTTAACCTCACGATCCATTATTTCGACGGGTTCTTCGATGAATTGGAGTTTTTCGTTGATTTGGATTTCATCTAACGGAATAGTGAGATCTTCTTTAGCAAAACATTTCTTCAAATTCGAGACGTGGAAAGTGTTATGTACAGCCGCGAGTTGTTGAGGTAACTCAAGTCGGTAAGCTACTGGTCCGACACGATCAATAATCTTGAATGGTCCAATATACCTTGGATTTAATTTCCCTCGTTTACCAAATCGAACAACGCCTTTCCAAGGTGAAACTTTAAGCATGACCATCTCTCCAATTTCAAATTCTATATCTTTTCTTTTAATGTCAGCGTAGCTCTTTTGTCGACTTTGGGCGGTTTTCAACCGTTGTTGAATTTGGATGATCTTCTCGGTAGTTTCTTGTATAATCTCCGGACCCGTAATCTGTCTATCCCCCACTTCACTCCAACAAATCAGAGACCTGCACTTTCTACCATAAAGTGCTTCAAACGGCGCCATCTCAATGCTTGAATGGTAGCTGTTGTTGTAGGAAAATTCTGCTAACGGTAGATGTCGATCCCAACTGTTTCCGAAATCAATAACACATGCTCGTAGCATGTCTTCAAGCGTTTGTATCGTCCTTTCGCTCTGCCCATCAGTTTGTGGATGATAGGCAGTACTCATGTCTAGACGAGTTCCTAATGCTTGCTGTAATGTCTGCCAGAATCTTGAAATAAATCTGCCATCCCTATCAGAGATAATAGAGATTGGTATTCCATGTCTGGAGACGACTTCCTTCAAATACAGTCGTGCTAACTTCTCCATCTTGTCATCTTCTCTTATTGGTAGGAAGTGTGCTGATTTGGTGAGACGATCAACTATTACCCAAATAGTATCAAAACCACTTGCAGTCCTTGGCAATTTAGTGATGAAATCCATGGTAATGTTTTCCCATTTCCATTCCGGGATTTCGGGTTGTTGAAGTAGACCTGATGGTTTCTGATGCTCAGCTTTGACCTTAGAACACGTCAAACATTCTCCTACGTATTTAGCAACATCGGCTTTCATACCCGGCCACCAAAAATGTTTCTTGAGATCCTTGTACATCTTCCCCGTTCCAGGATGTATTGAGTATCTGGTTTTATGAGCTTCTCTAAGTACCATTTCTCTCATATCTCCAAATTTTGGTACCCAAATCCTTTCAGCCCTATACCGGGTTCCGTCTTCCCGAATATTAAGATGCTTCTCCGATCCTTTGGGTATTTCATCCTTTAAATTTCCCTCTTTTAAAACTCCTTGTTGCGCCTCCTTTATTTGAGTAGTAATGTTATTATGAATCATTATATTCATAGATTTTACTCGAATGGGTTCTCTGTCCTTCCTGCTCAAGGCATCGGCTACCACATTTGCCTTCCCCGGGTGGTAACGAATCTCAAAGTCATAATCATTCAATAATTCAATCCACCTACGCTGCCTCATATTCAGTTGTTTCTGATTAAATATGTGTTGAAGACTTTTGTGGTCGGTATATATAATACTTTTGACCCCATATAAGTAGTGCCTCCAAGTCTTTAATGCAAAAACAACCGCGCCTAATTCCAAATCATGCGTCGTATAATTTTGTTCGTGAATCTTCAATTGTCTAGACGCATAAGCAATCACCTTCGTTCGTTGCATTAATACACAACCGAGACCTTGCTTTGATGCGTCACAATAAATCACAAAATCATCATTCCCTTCAGGCAATGACAATATAGGTGCCGTAGTTAGCTTTTTCTTCAATAACTGAAACGCTTTCTCTTGTTCATCATTCCATTCAAATTTCTTCCCTTTATGCGTTAATGCAGTCAAGGGTTTTGCTATTCTGGAAAAGTCTTGGATGAACCTTCTGTAGTAACCAGCTAGTCCTAAAAACTGGCGTATGTGTTTCGGAGTTTTCGGGGTTTCCCACTTTTCAACAGTTTCTATCTTTGCCGGATCTACCTTAATACCTTCTTTGTTCACTATGTGACCGAGGAATTGAACTTCTTCCAACCAAAATGCACACTTTGAAAACTTAGCGTACAATTCTTCCTTCCTCAATACTTCTAACACCTTTCTCAAATGTTCACCGTGTTCTTGGTCATTCTTTGAGTAAATAAGTATGTTATCAATGAAAACAATGACAAACTTGTCAAGGTATGGTCCACACACTCGGTTCATAAGGTCCATGAACACAGCTGGTGCATTAGTTAAACCAAACGGCATGACCATAAACTCGTAATGACCGTAACGTGTTCTGAAAGCAGTCTTTGGAATATCATCTTCTTTCACCCGCATTTGATGATACCCGGAACGTAAGTCAATCTTTGAATAAACAGACGAGCCTTGTAGTTGATCAAATAAGTCGTCGATTCTCGGTAGTGGGTAGCGGTTCTTGATGGTAAGTTTGTTCAACTCTCGGTAGTCGATACACAACCTGAATGTACCATCTTTCTTCTTGACAAACAAAACAGGAGCTCCCCACGGTGATGTGCTTGGTCGAATGAAACCACGCTCTAAAAGTTCTTGTAATTGGCTTTGCAGTTCTTTCATCTCGCTGGGTGCGAGTCTGTAAGGAGCACGAGCTATTGGTGCAGCTCCTGGTACAAGATCTATTTGAAATTCAACGGATCGATGTGGGGGTAATCCCGGTAATTCTTTCGGAAATACATCGGGAAATTCTTTTGCAATGGGAACATCATTGATGCTCTTTTCTTCAGTTTGTACTTTCTCGACGTGTGCTAGAACAGCATAGCAACCTTTTCTTATTAGTTTTTGTGCCTTCAAATTACTAATAAGATGTAGCCTCGTGTTGCCCTTTTCTCCGTACACCATTAAGGGTTTTCCTTTTTCTCGTATAATGCGAATTGCATTTTTGTAACAAACGATCTCCGCTTTCACTTCTTTCAACCAGTCCATACCGATTATCACATCAAAACTCCCTAACTCTACTGGTATCAAATCAATCTTAAATGTTTCGCTAACCAGTTTAATTTCTCGATTCCGACATATATTATCTGCTGAAATTAATTTACCATTTGCTAATTCGAGTAAAAATTTACTATCCAAAGGCGTCAATGGACAACTTAATTTAGCACAAAAATCTCTACTCATATAGCTTCTATCCGCACCCGAATCAAATAAAACGTAAGCAGATTTATTGTCAATAAGAAACGTACCCATAACAAGCTCCGGGTCTTCCTGTGCCTCTACCGCATTAATATTGAAAACTCTTCCACGGCCTTGTCCATTCGTGTTCTCCTGGTTCGGGCAATTTCTAATAATGTGGCCTGGTTTTCCACATTTATAACAAACTATATTGGCATAACTTGCTCCGACACTACTTGCTCCGCCATTACTCATTCCGACACCATTTGTTCCTTTCGTTCTATTAACCCCTGGTCCGTAGACCTCCCACTTCGCCGCGCTATGACCATTTCTTTTACACTTGTTGCAAAATTTGGTGCAGAACCTCGAGTGATTCTTTTCACACCTTTGGCATAGTTGCTTCTGATTGTTGTTGTTGTTGCGGTTATTATTGTTGTTGGGATGATTGTTGTAGTTGCTGTTGTTGTTGTTGTTGTTGTTGTTGGGCCGTTTGTTGTAGTTGCGATTGATGTTGCGATTGTTGGGATAATTGTTGCGATTATTGTTGTAATTGCTGTTGTTGTTGTATTGGTGATTCTTATCACCGTTTTCCTCCCACTTTCTTTTGACTTGCTTCACATTGGCCTCTTCAGCAGTCTGTTCTTTAATTCTTTCTTCAATCTGGTTCACTAGTTTGTGAGCCATTCTACATGCCTGTTGTATGGAGGCGGGCTCGTGTGAACTTATATCTTCTTGGATTCTTTCCGGTAATCCTTTCACAAACGCGTCGATCTTCTCTTCCTCATCTTCGAATGCTCCCGGACACAATAGGCACAATTCTGTGAATCGTCTTTCGTACGTGGTAATATCAAATCCTTGGGTTCGTAACCCTCTAAGTTCTGTCTTGAGCTTATTGACCTCGGTTCTGGGACGGTACTTCTCGTTCATCAAGTGCTTGAATGCTGACCACGGTAGTGCGTACGCATCATCTTGTCCCACTTGCTCTAGATATGTATTCCACCATGTTAACGCAGAACCTGTGAAGGTATGCGTAGCGTACTTCACTTTGTCCTCTTCAGTACACTTACTTATGGCAAACACCGATTCAACCTTCTCGGTCCACCGTTTCAATCCGATCGGTCCTTCGGTTCCATCAAATTCCAAAGGTTTGCAGGCAGTGAATTCTTTGTAGGTGCATCCTACACGATTTCCTGTACTGCTAGATCCAAGGTTATTGTTGGTATGTAGCGCAGCCTGTACTGCGGCTATGTTTGAAGCTAGAAAAGTACGGAATTCCTCTTCATTCATATTCACGGTGTGTCGAGTAGTCGGTGCCATTTCCTTCAAAATAGTTAAATGGAACAAGTTAATCATACAGAATATTAAGAGTAGTTAATAGTATTTCGTAGCATAATATGAACTCATTTATAAAAGCTTTTTCTTCATATTAGCGTTTTATAAGTTTAAATTCGGGTAGTACCTACCCGTTAAGTTCATACTTAGTAGCTAATATACAATTCAACTACTACAATTCTATATGAAAAACTGATTGTAATAATATTTCGCGTTCAAACTTTTATACAATATTTTACAAACTTACAATACCGCTTATTTTACATAAAGCATGAAATATAGCACACCATAACTTTGATACAAGATAGTTGTGAAGACAATTCTAGCTAGTACACAAGTCGTTCGGCAAAGGCAATAAAGACACGTAATTCATACGTCCAGAAACAAGTCATGCATTCTGGTTTTACTAGGACTACTTCCCATCCTTGGTCTTGTGCAACATAACCGTTATGGCCGTTGATAAGACAGCGTGTTGTAACGTCATCAAAGGGACGAGGGTTACGTAATGTCCAACAGTCCCGTAATAATCTAAAAACCTCATTTCTTACCCCAATTACCGACTCCGTCACTTGTGGAAACGTTTTGTTTAATAGTTGTAGCCCGATGTTCTTGTTCTCACTTTGGTGAGAAGCGAACATTACTAATCCGTAAGCATAACATGCTTCTTTATGTTGCATGTTAGCCGCTTTTTCTAAATCACGAAGTCCAATATTCGGATATATTGAGTCAAAATAATTTCTTAACCCGTTGCGTAAAATAGCATTTGGGTTCCCCGCAATATATGCGTCAAAGTAAACACATCGTAACTTATGGGTTTCCCAATGTGATATCCCCCATCTTTCAAACGAAAGTCTCTTATAAACCAAGACATTCTTGGAACGTTCTTCGAATGTCTTACAAACTGATCTCGCCTTAAATAGTTGTGCCGAAGAATTCTGGCCGACTCTAGACAAGATTTCATCAATCATGTCTCCGGGTAGGTCTCTTAAAATATTGGGTTGTCTATCCATTTTGTGTTTTTAAACTGTAAAATAGACAAGAGTTAGATTCATAAAAAAAATACTTATTAATACAAGCAATTTTTACATATATCATAAAGCATAAGAACACTATATTCCATATATTACACCACACGAATACAACTATCTTATTCCGACTCGCTCGTTTCTTCTTCTTCGGTTTTGGTTCGTTTTGCCAAGTTTCTAGGGATATATGATGTTCCCCTAATACGAGCCGTCGTTGTCCACATTGGTTTAGAAAAACCTGGTGGTTTAGAGGTTCCCGGGTCATTGTTACAACTGAAGGACTTCGGGGGTTGACGATACATATAAAGTTCATCGGGGTTGGAATTAGATTTCTCTATTTTTATGCCCTTTCCCTTATTATTTTCTTTTGCCTTTTTAAATTCAGTTGGGGTAATTTCTATAACATCATCGGAATTCTCGTCGAAATCCGATTCATCGGAGAATTGGTAATCCTCCCAATATTTTGCTTCCTTGGCGGAAACACCATTGACCATAATTAACTTTGGTCGGTTGGTTGAGGATTTTCTTTTACTTAACCGTTTTATTATTTCCCCCACCGGTTCTATTTCTTCATCCGATTCCGATTCTTCTTCCGGTTCCGATTCTTCTTCCGGTTCCGACTCTTCTTCCGGTTCCTCTTCGGGAACTTGTGAATCAGTCCACAAATCATTCCAATTTACATTTGACTCTTCATTATTATTAGGTGAGTCAATGGGACTTGTTCTAGAGGTAGACATCTATCACATAATATCAAACACGTTAAGAGATTAATATATCACATAATATTCATATGTTAAAAATATATAGTTTCCAACAAAAATGTTAAGCAATCATTTTTAAAGAAAACACGGTCGAAGTCCAGACTCACTAATGCATCCTAACAAACTCGATAAGACACACTAATGCAAATTTTCTGGTTCTCTAAGACCAACGCTCGGATACCAACTGAAATGTCCCGTTCTTATTGATTAAAAACGTTCCATATTAATTGATTTCGTTGCGAGGTTTTGACCTCTATATGAGACGTTTTTCAAAGACTGCATTCATTTTTAAACAAACCATAACCTTTATTTCATCAATAAAGGTTTAAAAAGCTTTACGTAGATTATCAAATAATGATAATCTAAAATATCCTATTTACACACGACCATTACATAATGGTTTACAATACAAATATGTTACAATAAAATAAGTTTCTTGAATGCAGTTTTTACACAATATCATACAAGCATGGACTCCAAATCTTGTCCTTATTTAAGTATGCGACAGCGGAAGCTCTTAATAATCACCTGAGAATAAACATGCTTAAAACGTCAACAAAAATGTTGGTGAGTTATAGGTTTAACCTATATATATCAAATCGTAACAATAGACCACAAGATTTCATATTTCAATACACATTCCATACATAGAGATAAAAATCATTCATATGGTGAACACCTGGTAACCGACAATAACAAGATGCATATATAAGAATATCCCCATCATTCCGGGACACCCTTCGGATATGATATAAATTTCGAAGTACTAAAGCATCCGGTACTTTGGATGGGGTTTGTTAGGCCCAATAGATCTATCTTTAGGATTCGCGTCAATTAGGGTGTCTGTTCCCTAATTCTTAGATTACCAGACTTAATAAAAAGGGGCATATTCGATTTCGATAATTCAACCATAGAATGTAGTTTCACGTACTTGTGTCTACTTTGTAAATCATTTATAAAACCTGCATGTATTCTCATCCCAAAAATATTAGATTTTAAAAGTGGGACTATAACTCACTTTCACAGATTTTTACTTCGTCGGGAAGTAAGACTTGGCCACTGGTTGATTCACGAACCTATAACAATATATACATATATATCAAAGTATGTTCAAAATATATTTACAACACTTTTAATATATTTTGATGTTTTAAGTTTATTAAGTCAGCTGTCCTCGTTAGTAACCTACAACTAGTTGTCCACAGTTAGATGTACAGAAATAAATCGATAAATATTATCTTGAATCAATCCACGACCCAGTGTATACGTATCTCAGTATTGATCACAACTCAAACTATATATATTTTGGAATCAACCTTAACCCTGTATAGCTAACTCCAACATTCACATATAGAGTGTCTATGGTTGTTCCGAAATATATATAGATGTGTCGACATGATAGGTCGAAACATTGTATACGTGTCTATGGTATCTCAAGATTACATAATATATAATACAAGTTGATTAAGTTATGGTTGGAATAGATTTGTTACCAATTTTCACGTAGCTAAAATGAGAAAAATTATCCAATCTTGTTTTACCCATAACTTCTTCATTTTAAATCCGTTTTGAGTGAATCAAATTGCTATGGTTTCATATTGAACTCTATTTTATGAATCTAAACAAAAAAAGTATAGGTTTCTAGTCGGAAAAATAAGTTACAAGTCGTTTTTGTAAAGGTAGTCATTTCAGTCGAAAGAACGACGTCTAGATGACCATTTTAGAAAATATACTTCCACTTTGAGTTTAACCATAATTTTTGGATATAGTTTCATGTTCATAATAAAAATCATTTTCTCAGAATAACAACTTTTAAATCAAAGTTTATCATAGTTTTTAATTAACTAACCCAAAACAGCCCGCGGTGTTACTACGACGGCGTAAATCCGGTTTTACGGTGTTTTTCGTGTTTCCAGGTTTTAAATCATTAAGTTAGCATATCATATAGATATAGAACATGTGTTTAGTTGATTTTAAAAGTCAAGTTAGAAGGATTAACTTTTGTTTGCGAACAAGTTTAGAATTAACTAAACTATGTTCTAGTGATTACAAGTTTAAACCTTCGAATAAGATAGCTTTATATGTATGAATCGAATGATGTTATGAACATCATTACTACCTTAAGTTCCTTGGATGAACCTACTGGAAAAGAGAAAAATGGATCTAGCTTCAATGGATCCTTGGATGGCTCAAAGTTCTTGAAGCAAAATCATGACACGAAAACAAGTTCAAGTAAGATCATCACTTGAAATAAGATTGTTATAGTTATAGAAATTGAACCAAAGTTTGAATATGATTATTACCTTGTATTAGAATGATAACCTACTGTAAGAAACAAAGATTTCTTGAGGTTGGATGATCACCTTACAAGATTGGAAGTGAGCTAGCAAACTTGAAAGTATTCTTGATTTTATGAAACTAGAACTTTTGGAATTTATGAAGAACACTTAGAACTTGAAGATAGAACTTGAGAGAGTTCAATTAGATGAAGAAAATTGAAGAATGAAAGTGTTTTTAGGTGTTTTTGGTCGTTGGTGTATGGATTAGATATAAAGGATATGTAATTTTGTTTTCATGTAAATAAGTCATGAATGATTACTCATATTTTTGTAATCTTATGAGATATTTCATGCTAGTTGCCAAATGATGGTTCCCACATGTGTTAGGTGACTCACATGGGCTGCTAAGATCTGATCATTGGAGTGTATATACCAATAGTACATACATCTAAAAGCTGTGTATTGTACGAGTACGAATACGGGTGCATACGAGTAGAATTGTTGATGAAACTGAACGAGAATGTAATTGTAAGCATTTTTGTTAAGTAGAAGTATTTTGATAAGTGTATTGAAGTCTTTCAAAAGTGTATAAATACATATTAAAACACTACATGTATATACATTTTAACTGAGTCGTTAAGTCATCGTTAGTCGTTACATGTAAGTGTTGTTTTGAAACCTTTAGGTTAACGATCTTGTTAAATGTTGTTAACCCAATGTTTATAATATCAAAAGAGATTTTAAATTATTATATTATCATGATATTATGATGTACGAATATCTCTTAATATGATATATATACATTAAATGTCGTTACAACGATAAACGTTACATATATGTCTCGTTTCAAAATCATTAAGTTAGTAGTCTTGTTTTTACATATGTAGTTCATTGTTAATATAATTAATGATATGTTTACTTATCATAATATCATGTTAACTATATATATAACCATATATATGTCATCATATAGTTTTTTTACAAGTTTTAACGTTCGTGAATCACCGGTCAACTTGGGTGGTCAATTGTCTATATGAAACCTATTTCAATTAATCAAGTCTTAACAAGTTTGATTGCTTAACATGTTGGAAACATTTAATCATGTAAACATCAATCTCAATTAATATATATAAACATGGAAAAGTTCGGGTCACTACATAAGTACGCCACGCATACTTTCACAGGTACTGCGTTAACATGGTGGAACACCTACCTCGAACAGGTGGGACAAGATGCTGCTTACGCACTACCGTGGCCAGCATTCAAACACTTGATGAATGAGCAGTATCGTCCCAGAAATGAAGTCAATAAGCTCAAGATAGAGCTTAGAGAATTATGAGCGCAAGGATTCGATATTACCACATACGAACGATGATTCACAGAGTTGTGTTTATTGTGTCCAAGAGTGTTCGAAGATGAAGAAGAGCAGATCGATGCATTTATAAAATGGTTAACAGAGAGAATTCAGGAGGATGTGAGTGCGAGCGTGCCTACCTCAATGCAAAAGGCAAGTCGAATGGCTCACAAACTTATAAATCAGATCGAGGGGAGGATTAAAGAGCAGGCGGCCGAGGAGGCTAAAATGAAACAAGTCAAGAGGAAGTGGGAAGAAAACAGTGACAAGGGTCACCAACACAACAACAGTAACTATCGCTTCAACAGTCAGCCCAACAATCACAACTACAATCGCATCATTTTTGCAAAAACAAACGCAACAATAACCATCTCAACAACAACAACTACAACAACCATTCCAACAACAATAACAACTACAATAACAACAATCCCAGCAATAACAACAAGGGGCAGAAACCGTGCCAGAGGTGTGAAGGATACCATCCGAATGGGTTCTGCACGACATTTTGCACCAAGTATAAGAGAAATGGTCATAGTGCAATGAAGTGTGAAGTCTACGGACCAATGACCAACAGAATTAAAAGAACAAATAATGTTGGAACAAATAATGTCGGAACAAATAATGCCGCCATTATTTGTTATGGATGTGGGAAACCGGGCCACTTCAGGACTAACTGTGTGACGATCGCTCCAAATCCATATGGACGAACACGTCATTCATTGATTTCATTGCGAGGTATTTGACCTCTATGTGATACGTTTTGTAACATTGCATTCGTTTGAAAAGGTATTTCATAAATGAATATATAAATTCCAGGTTTTTTTACATCTGATGATTCCTAAATTTACGGGTCATCACAAACTGCCCGAACCAAGGGAATACTAATGGGCAAGGCCACGGAAGAGTCATCAATATTAATGCGGCAGAAGCACAGGAAGACCCGGAGCTTGTTACGGGTACGTTTCTTATTAATGAAAAACTTGCTTATGTTTTATTTGATTCGAGTGCGGATAGAAGCTATATGAGTAGAGATTTTTGTGCTAAATTGAATTGTCCATTAACGCCTTTAGATAATAAGTTTTTACTCGAATTAGCAAACGGTAAATTTATTACCGCGAATAAAATATGTCAGAACCGAGAAATTAAATTAGTTGGCGAAACGTTTAAGATTAATTTGATACCAGTAGAGTTAGGGAGTTTCGATGTGATAATTGGCATGGATTGGTTGAAAAAAGAGAGAGCAGAGGTTGTATGTTACAAAAACGCAATTTGCATTGTACGCAAAAAAGGAAAACCCATAATGGTGTACGGAGAAAAGAGCAACGCGAAGTTAAATCTTATTAGTAGCTTGAAGGCGCAAAAACTAATAAGAAAAGGTTGCTATGTCATTTTAGCACACATCGAGGAAGCCAAAACCGAAGAAAAGAACATCAATGATGTTCCCGTTGCAAAAGAATTTCCCGATGTATTTCCGAAAGAATTACCGGGACTACCTCCACATCGATCCGTTGAATTTCAAATAAATCTTATACCCGGAGCTGCACCAATAGCTCGTGCTCCATACAGACTCGCACCCAGCAAAATGAAGGAATTATAAAGCCAATTACAAGAACTTTTGGAACGTGGTTTCATTCGACCAAGCACATCACCATGGGGAGCTCCTATTTTGTTTGTCAAGAAGAAAGATGGTACATTTAGATTGTGTATCGACTACCGAGAGTTGAACAAAGTTACCATCAAGAACCGTTATCCACTACCGAGAATCAACGACTTATTCGATCAACTGCAAGGTTCGTCGATTTATTTGAAGATCAATTTATGTTCTGGGTATCATCAAATGCGGGTGAAGGAGGATGATATTCCAAAGACTGCATTTAGAACACGTTATGGTCATTCTGAGTTTGTGGTAATGCCGTTTGGTTTAACTAACGCACCAGCCGTGTTCATGGACCTCATGAACCGAGTGTGTGGACCATAACTTGACAAGTTTGTCATTGTTTTCATCGATGACATACTCATCTACTCAAACAATGATCAAGAGCACGAAGAACATTTGAGAAAAGTGCTAGAGATGCTGAGGAAAGAAAAACTGTATGCTAAGTTTTCAAAGTGTGCATTTTGGTTGGAAGAAGTTCAATTCCTCGGTCACATAGTGAATAAAGAAGGTATTCAAGTGGATCCGGCAAAGATTGAAACCGTTAAAAAATAGGAAATCCCGAAAACTCCGAAGCACATACGCCAATTTTTAGGATTGGCTGGTTACTACAGAAGATTCATCCAAGATTTTTTCAAAATAGCAAAACCCTTGACTGCATTAACGCATAAAGGGAAGAAATTTGAATGGAAGGATGAGCAGGAGAAAGCTTTTAAATTGTTGAAGAAAAAGTTAACTACGGCACCTATATTGTCATTGCCTGAAGGTAATGATGATTTTGTGATATATTGTGATGCCTCAAAGTAAGGCCTCGATTGTGTATTAATGCAACGAACAAAGGTAATTGCTTATGCGTCTAGACAATTGAAGATTCACGAGCAGAATTATACGACGCATGATTTGGAATTAGGCACGATTGTTTTTCCATTAAAAACTTGGAGGCACTACTTATATGGGGTCAAAAGTTTTATATATACCGATCACAAAAGTCTCCAACATATATTTAATCAGGAACAACTAAACATGAGGCAGCGTAGGTGGATTGAATTGTTAAATGATTACGATTTTGAGATTCGTTACCACCCAGGAAAAGCGAATGTGGTAGTCGACGCTTTGAGTAGAAAAGACAGAGAACCTATGCGGGTAAAAGCTATGAATATAATTATTAGTACTAACCTTACTACTCAAATAAAGGAGGCGCAACAGGGAGTTTTAAAAGAGGGAACTTTAAAGAATGAAATACCCAAAGGATCGGAAAAACATCTTAATATTCGGGAAGACGGAACCCGGTATAGGGCTGAAAGAATTTGGGTACCAAAATTTGGAGATGAGAGAGAAATGGTACTTAAGGAAGCACATAAAACCAGATATTCGATACATCCCTGAGCGGGGAAGATGTACAAAGATCTCAAGAAACACTTTTGATGGCCGGGTATGAAAGCCGATATTGCTAAATACGTAGGAGAATGTTTGACGTCTTCTAAGGTCAAAGCTGAACATCAGAAACCATCAGGTCTACTTCAACAACCTGAAATCCTGGAATGGAAATGGGAAAATATTACCATGGATTTCATTACTAAATTGCCAAGGACTGCAAGTGGTTATAATACTATTTAGGTAATAGTCGATCGTTTCACCAAGTCAGCACACTTTCTGCCAATGAGAGAAGATGATAAAATGGAGAAGTTAGCACGAATATATTTGAAGGAAGTTGTCTCCAGACATGGAATACCAATCTCTATTATCTCTGATAGGGATGGCAGATTTATCTCAAGGTTTTGGCAAACGTTACAACAAGCATTAGGGACTCGTCTAGACATGAGTACTGCCTATCATCCACAAACTGATGGGAAAAGTGAAAGGGCGATACAGACTCTTGAAGACATGCTACAAGCATGTGTTATTGATTTTGGAAACAGTTGGGATCGACATCTACCGTTAGCATAATTTTCCTACAACAACAATTACCACTCGAGTATTGAAATGGCACCGTTTAAGGCACTTTATGGCAGAAATTTCAGGTCTCCGATTTGTTGGAGTGAAGTGGGGGATAGACAAATTACGGGTCCAGATTTTATCCAAGAAACTACCGAGAAAATCATTCAAATTCAACAACGATTGAAAACCGCTCAAAGTCGACAAAAGAGCTACGCCGACAGTAAAAGAAAGGATATAGAATTTGAAATTGGTGACATGGTCATGCTTAAGGTTTCACCTTGGAAAGGCGTTGTTCGATTTGGTAAACGGGAGAAATTAAATTCGAGGTACATTGGACCATTCAAGATTATTGATCGTGTCAGACCAGTAACTTACCAACTTGAGTTACCTCAACAACTCGCGGGTGTACATAACACCTTCCACGTCTCGAATTTGAAGAAATGCTTTGCTAAAGAAGATCCCACCATTCCATTAGACGAGATTACAATTAACGAAAAACTACAATTCATTGAAGAACCCATCGAAATAATGGATCGTGAGGTTAAAATACTTAAGCTAAATAAAATACCAATTGTTAAGGTTCAATGGAATGCTCGTGGAGGACCCGAGTTCACCTAGGAGCGTGAAGATCAAATGAAGTTGAAATATCCGCACCTATTTCCAGAAGATGCGTCAACACCTTCAACAACTTAAAATTTCGGGACGAAATTTATTTAACGGGTAGGTACTGTAGTGACCCGAACTTTTCCATGATTATATATTAAATGAAATTGATATTTACATGATTAAATATTTTCAACATGTTAAGCAATCAAACTTGTTAAGACTTGATTATTTGAAATGAGTTTCATGTAGACAATTGACCACCCAGTTTGCCTGATGATTCACGAACGTCATAACTTGTGTTAATTATATAATCGTTTTATTTTTTATGATGTAAGTTTTTATTTTATATATATATATATATATATATATATATATATATATATATATATATATATATATATATATATATATATATATATATATATATATATATATATATATAAGAAGAAATACAATTAAATCAAAGATGTACAAGTAAAATACTATTTGCTACAGTAAAATACTATTTGCTACAGTAAAAAACCATTTACTCGTATTCAATCGGTATTCATACTCGTACAATACCCAGCCTCTAGACGTATATAGTATTGGTATATACACTTCAATGATCAGCTCTTAGCAGCCTTAATGAGTCACCCAAACATGTGGGAACCATCATTTGGCAACTAGCATGAAATATCTAATAAAAATACAAACTAATGGAACCTTATATTCAAGGGTAGGATTACGTTTTTCTTCACCAACCATAACACTTTCATTTTTCAACTTTCATCCATCAAACTTATCTCTCTCTTGTTCTCTCTTGATGTTCTAAGTGTTCTTCATCACCTTCATCAAAATCTAGCTTAATCTAGCTCATAAATCCTAACTTAGATCAACTTACAAAATAACTACTCAAGAACACACCAAAAACACTTTCAAGTTTACTAGCTTACTTCCAATCTTGCAAATCCATTTCAAGTGATCATCTAATCTCAAGAAATCTTTCTTATTTACAGTAAGATATCTTTCTAATTCAAGGTAATACTCATATTCAAACTTTTATTCAATTTCTATAACTATAACAATCTTATTTCGAGTGAAAATCTTACTTGAACTTGTTTTCGTGTCATGATTATGCTTTAAGAACTTTCAAGCCATCCAAGGATCATTTGAAGCTAGATCTATATATCTCATTTCCAGTAGGTTTACCTACTAAAATTAAGGTAGTAATTATGTTCATAACATCATTCGATTCATACATATAAAACCATCCTATTTGAAGATTTAAACTTGTAATCACTAGAACATAGTTTAGTTAATTCTAAACTTGTTCGCAAATAAAGTTAATCCCTCTAACTTGACTTTTAAAATCAACTAAACACATGTTCTATATCTATATGATATGCTAACTTAATGATTTAAAACATGGAAACACGATGAACACCGTAAAATCGGACATACATCGCCGTAGTGAAACCGGGGGCTGTTTTGGGTTAGAAAAATAAAAACTATCTTAATCTATGAATTGGAAGTTTGTTTTCTGGAAAAATGATATTTCATATGAACATGATACTATATCCAAAAATCATGGTTAAACTCAAAGTGGAAGTATGTTTTTCAAAATGGTCATCAAGATGTCGTTCTTTCGACGGAAATGACTACCTCTTTAGTAAATGACTTGTAACCTGTATTTCTGACTATAAACTTAAACTTTTTATGTTTAGTTTCATAAATTACAGTTCATTATGAAACCTTAGCAACTTGATTCATTCAAAACGGATTTAAAACGAAGAAATTATGGGTAAAACAAAATTGGAAAATTTTACTTGTTGTAGCTACGAAATTTTTTCAACAAATCTACACTAATCATATCCTAGCTAACTTATATTGTATTATACATGTATTCTAATATATATTATGTAATCTTGGGATACCATAGACACGTATACAATGTTTTGACATATCATGTCGACCCATCTATATATATTATTTGGAACAACCATAGACACTCTATATGCTGTAATGTTCGAGTTCGCTATACAGGGTTGAGGTTGATTCCAAAAATATATATACTTTGAGTTGTGATCTAGCCTAAGACGTGTATACACTGGGTCGTGGATTGATTCAAGATAATATATATTGATTTATTTCTGTACATCTAACTGTGGACAACTAGTTGTAGGTTACTAACGAGGACTGCTAACTTAACAAACTTAAATCATAAAAACGTAATAAAAAATGTTGTGAATATATTTCAATCATACTTTGATATATATGTACACATTTGTTATAGGTTCGTGAATCGACCAGTGGCCAAGTCTTATTTCCAACGAAGGAAAAATCTGTGAAAGTGAGTTATAGTCCCATTTTTAAAATCTAATATTTCTGGGATGAGAATACATGCAGTTTTATAAATGTTTTACGAAATAGACACAAGTAATCGAAACTACATTCTATGGTTGGATTATCTAAATCGAATATGCCCCTTTATCTTGGTAGCCTAAGAATTAGGGAACAGTACCCCTAATTGACGCGAATCCTAAAGATAGATCTATGGGCCTAACAAACCCCATCCGAGGTACGGATGCTTTAGTACTTTGATTTTTATACAGACGAGAGGATTTCGTTATACAGATGAGAGGATTCTGTTTTGGGAAAATTCTATATGCATCTTGTTAATGTCGGTTACTAGGTGTTCATCATATGAATGATTTTACCTTAATGCAGACGAGAGGATTCTGCTTGAGAATTATGTTTATAAAATGAAATCTCGTGGTCTATTATTATTACAATTTGATATATATAGATTAAACCTATAACTCACCAACATTTTGTTGACGTTTTAAGCATGTTTATTCTCAGGTGATTATTAAGAGCTTCCGCTGTTGCATGCTAAATTAAGGACAAGAATTGGAGTCAGCATGCTTGTATAATATTGTTTAAAAACTGCATTCAAAGACTTAAGTTATTGTGTAATATTATTGTAAACCATTATGTAATGGTCGAGTGAAAACGCTATATTTCAGATTATCATTATTTGATAATCTTCGTCATATTTTAAACCTTTATCGATAAAATAAAGGTTATGGTTTGTTTTAAAAATGAATGCAGTCTTTGAAAAATATCTCATATAGAGGTCAAAACCTCGCAACGAAACCAATTAATATGAAACGTTTATAATTGATATGAACGAGACATTTCAGTTGGTATCCGAGTGTTGGTCTTAGAGAACCAGAAATTTGCATTAGTGTATCTTAATGAGTTCGTTAGGATGCATTAGTGAGTCTGGACTTCGACCGTGTTTATTGAAAAACGATTGCTTAACATTTTTTTGTTGGAAACTATATATTGTTAACATGTAAATATTATGAGATATATTAATCTCTTAACGTGTTTGATATTGTGTGATAGATGTCTACCTCTAGTACAAATCTCATCGACTCACCTAATAAATGAAGAGTCGAATATATATTGGGAAGATTCACAAATTAGCGAAGAGGAACCGGAAGAGGAGGAACCTGAAGAAGAGGAACCGGAGGGGAAATATTAGGAACCACAAAAAAACGGATAAATAAAAGAAAATCCTCAACCAATGGACCAAAGTTAATAATGGTCAATGGTGTTACCGCCAAGGAAGCAAAATATTGGGAAAATTACCAATTTTCTGATGAATCGGATTCCGATGAGGATTCCGATGATGTTATAGAAATTACCTCGACCCAATTTGAAAAACCAAAAGAAAATAATAAGGGAAAGGGCATCAAAATAGAGAAACCTAATTCCAACCCCGATGAATTTTATATGTATCGTCAACACCCGTATTTCTTAAGTTGTAACAATAACCCGGGAACCTCTAAGCCACCAGGTTTTTCTAAACCATTTGTGAAAACAACGGCTCGTATTTGTTAATTATCTTTTACGAATCTAATCCTCGTCTATTTTATAGTTTAAAAACACACAATGGACGTTAAGGATAGAAAACTGAATATTTTAGAAGACCTACCCGGGGACATGATTGATGAAATCTTGTCTAAAGTCGGTCATAATTTATCGGCACAATTATTTTGACTCAACATATCCCAATGTAGGACTTCGTGAGTTAGAAAGAGCTTCTTACATGCAACATAAAGAAGCATGTTATGCTTACTGGTTAGTGATGTTCGCTTCTCACCAAAGTGAGAAAAAGAACATCGGATTACAACTTTTAATTAAAACCTTCCCACAAGTGACGGATTCAGTAGTTGGGGTGAGAAACATGGTTTTTAGATTATTACGGGGCTGTTGGACATTACGAAACCCTCGTCCCTTTGACGACGTTACAACATGATGTCTTGTCAACGGCCACAACGGTTATGTTCCACAAGACCAAGGATGTGAAGTAGTCTTAGTAAAACCAGAATGCATGACTTGTTTCTGGACTTATGAATTACGTGTTTTTATTGCCTTTGCTGAACGACTTGCGTATTAACTAGGATTGTTGTCACAACTATTTTGTATCAAAGTTATTGTGTGCTATATTTCATGCTATATGTATAATAGCTGATAATGCTAAAAACGAACACATATTTCATAGCATTATTCCTCAAGAAAGACAAGATTTTAGTTGCAACTGTTCTATTTACAAGTGATATTCGTTTAAATAATAAAAGGTGAAGACAAAAGACAGACTCGACGAATTGAAGACGCAAACACCCAAAAAGCTCAAAAGTACAAAGTACAATCAAAGTGGTTCAAATTATTGGTGAGAAACATCTCAAAATTACAAGAATACAAGACGCGAAAAGCAAAGTACAAGTTTTTAAATTGTACGCAAGGACGTTCGAAAATCCGGAACCGGGACCAAAGTCAACTTTCAGTGCGCGACGCAATGGACCAAAAATTACAAGTCAACTATGCACAAGAATATAATATAATATATATATAATTATATAAATTATATATAAATTATATATATATTAAAAAAATACAGCAGCCCACGTTTAAATCAAGAGATGAGCTGTATTCCATACCTCCGCACTCGCGGTACTTTTGTGAAGGAAACCTCAGCACTCACGGAGGTCTACATTGAAGTTAGGATCTATAAATTCAGCATTTTCGGACGTTTTATTTACACATATATTTATTTTATTTTCTTTTTCTTAAAAACCCCATGTACCAAGTAACACTCCAATTAGTAATCTCAATTTGTAATTTTAATTTTAAGTTAGTGATAATAATAAGGTTGGGTTAGTCGAATGTTTTAAGGTCTTGTAAGTCGGATTTCTGTCCGTGTAACGCTACGCTATTTTTAACTACTGTAAGTTATGTTTATGTTATTTTCATTAATGTCTCGTAGCTAAGTTATTATTATGCTTATTTAAGCCGAAGTAATCATGATGTTGGGCTAAAAATATTAAAATTGGGTAATTGGACTTTATACCATAATTGGGGTTTGGACAAAAGAACGATACTTGTGGAAATTAGACTATGGGCTATTAATGGCCTTTATATTTGTTTAACTAAATGATAGTTTGTTAATTTTAATATAAAGATTTACAATTGGACATACCTATAAATAACCATATACACTCAATCGGATACGATGGGCGGGGTATTTATATGTATGAATAATCGTTCATTTAACCGGACACGGGAATGGATTAATAGTCACTAGAATTATTAAAACAGGGGTGAAATTATATACAAGGACACTTGGTGTAATTGTTAACAAAGTATTAAAACCTTGGGTTACACGCAGTTGATATCCTGGTGTAATTATTAAATAAAGTATTAAAACCTTGTTACAGTTTAAGTCCCCAATTAGTTGGAATATTTGACTTCGGATATAAGGATAATTTGACGAGGACACTCGCACTTTATATTTATGACTGATGGACTGTTATGGACAAAAACCAGACGGACATATTAAATAATCCAGGATAAAGAACAATTAATCCATGGGAATAAACTAAAATCAACACGTCAAACATCATGATTATGGAAGTTTAAATAAGCATAATTCTTTTATTTCATATTTAATTGCACTTTTAATTATCACACTTTTTAGTTATCGCAATTTTTATCTCACTTTTATTTATCGCAATTTCATTATCGTTATTTACTTTACGCTTTAAATTAAGTTATATATATTTAATATTTTACATTAGGTTTTAACTGCGACTAAAGTTTTAAAATCGACAAACCGGTCATTAAACGGTAAAAACTCCCTTTTTATAATAATAATATTACTTATATATATATTTGTATTTTTATAAGATTAAAACTAATATAGCGTTAAGCTTGTTTAAAATTTTCCCTGTGGAACGAACCGGACTTACTAAAAACTACACTACTGTACGATTAGGTACACTGCCTATAAGTATTGTAGCAAGGTTTAGGTATATCCATTCTATAAATAAATAAATATCTTGTGTAAAATTATATCGTATTTAATAGTATTTCGTTGTAAAAATATAACTATTTCCTAGTACACCTCGCACACATCAAGTATTTTTGGCGCCGCTGCCGGGGACTGTAAAACGCCGGAAGCGCAACGCTATATATATATATATATATATATATATATATATATATATATATATATATATATATATATATATATATATATATATATATATATATAAGATTTTTATTAAGTTTTAAAGTGTTTTCTGTAAAAATATACGTTTTAAATATTAAAAATGCAAAATATATATATAAAAAATATCTATATATTTTTAAGAATTTGTTTAAAATATATAAAATTGTAAAGTATTTTTATTCCTATTTTTCAAATTATAAGTTTTTATGTATTTTATATAAATATTTTATAAAACAGAAAAGTAAAAAAAAATATAAAAAAAAACTGAACCTGCATAAAAATCGACCTTAATCTCATCTGAATCTGGAGTATCCGCACTCGCGGTACATTTTGCCAGCTAGGATCCGCACTCGCGGAGGTTTCCGACAGGTCAACACAGCCAGCATTAATACGAATTTAGGGTTAATTTTATTATTATTAATATTAATTAGGGTTTTAATTAAATTAATATTTAGTTTAAGTTTTTACTTTATTTGTATTATTAAGTTATAATTAGTTTTATTAAATATATAAACTAATACTTTTATAAAATAATAATATAAAAATAATACTTTTATAAAAATTGTACTTTTTACAACTTTAAGTATATTTTTATATTTTGTATCTTTTTATTCGTTTTAGCGTAATATTTGTAATTTTTCGCTCGTTTTTAGTTTTAACATAGTTTTTGCCATAGTTATTTTTATTTCTAGATTTTTAGGCTTTGCCGTAAAATCCCTTAAGTGCTTTTTCTTTAGACTAAGATTTAGGTGCTTTAGAATTTTGCGACGCCATTTTTATATTTTAGTACCTTTTTAAGTTATTACCATTTGGGATATAGTATTCTTTCTAAGCTTTAATATTTTTAGACGTAATTTTTAATTCTTAGTTTTTAGTTTCTTTTTAAGTTTCGACGCGCTACTTTCTTATTTTTATTTTTCGACGCCTTTTATTTTTCGACATTTTTCGACGCGCTCTTTTTCTTTCTTATTTCTCGACATTCTAGTTTTAGGACTTAGATTTTTTCTATTTCTTATCTAAAATTTCTTTAAATTTCAAAACGAAATATTATTTTAAGTGGTTAAATTGATAGACATCAAAATTTTCTGGTTCGTAGTAATAGTTGGATTTGTACGTGGACCGGGTTATTGGAGCCAAACAGTACTCAATTATATTGAGACCAAACGAATCCTGCCCCTCTGCTGCATCTTTTGGCTATTCGAAACGTGGGCAAAATCAGAAAAGTCTATTAATTTGATAACTTATATAATTTTTCTTATTTTTATAACTAATAGGATATTCAGTGAATGCACCGAGCAAAACGTTCACCACCTTTTGTACGTTCACCACCTGTAACTCGATCAAGACATCTAGCAAATATTGTCGCCGTTGATTTTTCTTTAGAATCGTTATCTAGTCGACCAAGTACTCCACTTCAAATTTCCGATAATCCATTTTTTGAACCCGACCTCACAATTGAGAATCAGGAGAATATTCAGGGACGATTTCGAGATCCTGAACCACTAATCTTTCCTCCGGAACCACCAATCATTCAAACAGAGATTTTCAAGGAACCAACCATTAAATCAGAATCCTATAGTGATTCAGATTCAACAAATTCAATCATGGAAAATCTGGAACCTCTAAGTATGGAAGACCGAATGAGAGCTAAACGCACTTGCCAAGGTCATGCAATTACTTAACCAGACATTAATGCGCCAGATTATGAAATCAAAGGACAAATCCTACACATGGTAACAAATCAATGCCAATTTAGTGGTGCGCCGAAGGAAGATCCAAATGAACATCTTCGTACCTTTAATAGGATCTGTACACTATTTAAAATCAGAGAAGTTGAAGATGAACAGATATATCTCATGTTATTTCCCTGGACTTTAAAGGGAGAAGCCAAAGATTGGTTAGAATCGTTACCTGAAGGGGCGATTGATACATGGGATGTTCTAGTTGAAAATTTTCTTAAACAATTCTTTCCGGCATCTAAAGCCGTAAGACTTCAAGGAGAAATTGTTACTTTCACACAGAAGCCAAACGAAACTCTATATGAGGCATGGACAAGATTTGGAAAGTTATTGAGAGGATGTCTGCAACATGGTTTAGACACTTGTCAAATAGTACAAATATTCTACCAAGGATGCGACATCACTACAAGAAAAGACATAGATATAGCAGCTGGTGGTTCCATTATGAAGAAAATTAGTAACTGATGCTTACAAAATTATTGATAACACTGCTTCCCACTCACATGAGTGGCATCAAGAAAAAGATATCGTTAGATCATCTAAAGCAGCTAGAGCCGATTCTAGCCATGACTTAGATTCCATTTCCGCAAAGATAGATGATGTCGAGAGACGAATGGAAAAGATGACTAAAGATATTCACTCAATACGAATTAGTTGTGAGCAGTGTGGAGGACCACATTTAACAAAAGATTGTCTCAGTATTGAACTAACAATGGAACAAAGAGAGAATGTTTCATACATAAACTAAAGGCCAGGAAATAATTATCAGAATAATTATCAACCGCCAAGATCGATCTACAATCAAAACTAGAATTATAATCGAAATGTTCCATACGACAACCAACAAGGTCCTAGTAATCAACAAGTATCCAATGATACTTACAATCAGCAAAGACCTAATTTTCAAAACAAACCACCACAAACCGAAGATAAAAAGCCAAATTTAGAAGATATGATGTCGAAGCTAGTTGATTCTCAAACACAGTTTTTCACATCTCAGAAACAAACGAATGAACAAAATGCTCAAGCATTTAGAAATCAACAAGCTTCTATTCAAAATTTGGAACAAGAAGTGAGCAACCTAGCAAGGTTGATAGGTGAAAGAAAACCGGGAAGTCTACCGAGTGATACAAATGCTAACCCCCGAAATGAAACAGCTAAAGCCATTACCACGAGAAGTGGTATTACACTTAAACCACCTGACATACCTGTAATTTCTGAGGACGCTATTCCTACTCCACAAGAACCACAACCTGAACAAGATAAGGAAAAAGAATCTGTAGTTGAAAAGGTTAATGAAGATAACACAGTTAAGGCTAAACCTTATGTTAAACCATACCAACCACCGCTTCCTTACCCGAGTAAAATGAGAAAAGAGAGACTTGAAGCCGAGCAATCCAAATTTTTGGATATGTTTAAATAAAATAAATGTAAATCTTCCTTTCATTGATGTGATTTCAGGAATGCCTAGATATGCTAAATTTCTGAAAGATCTAATATCGAATAGAAAGAAAATGGAAGAACTCTCGGCTGTTACTATGAATGCTAATTGTTCTGCAGTGCTATTGAATAAGATACCAGAAAAATTATCCGATCCAGGAAGTTTCACGATTCCATATTTTCTGGGTAGTCTTAGTTCAATAGAAGCATTGGCAGACTTAGGTGCTAGTATAAATTTAATGCCGTATTCACTATACGCTAAACTAGACCTTGGAGAATTGAAACCAACAAGAATAAGCATACAACTAGCCGATAGATCAGTAAAATATCCTAGAGGGATAATGAAAAACATGCTAGTTAAAGTTGGTACTTTAGTATTTCCAGTAGATTTTGTTATTCTAGACATGGAAGAAGATTCTCAAGTTCCTCTCATATTAGAAAGACCATTCTTAAACACGGCTAAAGCAATGATAGATGTGTTTGGTAAGAAACTTACCCTAAGTATAGAGGACTAGAGTGTTACCTTTTCAGTTGATAGAGCTATGCAACAACCGCAATCTGCAGATGATACATGTTATTATATTCAAACTATAGAATCACATGCAGAATTGTTAGAAGAATTTCTGGAATTACAAGGAACATGAGAATGTTCTTTAGGAGAAGGAACTGAACCAATTGATGAAATTGAAATGTTAGCTACACTTATGGCTAATGGATATGAACCAACAACAGAAGAAATTCAAATACTAAAAGAAGAAGACAGATATCAATATAAATCATCAATAGAAGAACCACCGAAATTAGAGATAAAGCCACTTCCAAACCATTTGGAATACGCTTATTTACATGGTGAATCTAAATTACCTGTAATAATATCGTCTTCTCTTACTGAAAATGAAAAATCTCAACTCATTTCTGTGCTAAAAGCTCCTAAAACCAGCTATTGCATGAAAAATTCATGATATTAAAGGAATAAGTCCTTCGTATTGCACACATAAAATCCTTATGGAAGAAGGTCATAAAATATATGTGCAACGCCAACGAAGACTAAATCCTAATATGCAAGATGTTGTTAAGAAAGAAATTATTAAACTGCTAGATGCAGGTTTAATTTATCCAATCTCTGATAGTCCATGGGTAAGCCCAGTTCAATGCGTGCCTAAGAAGGGTGGTATGACTGTCATCACAAATGAGAAAAATGAGCTTATTCCTACTAGGACTGTAACAGGATGGCGTGTTAGTATTGATTATAGAAAATTAAATGACGCCACCAGAAAAGATCACTTTCCCTTACCTTTCATTGATCAAATGTTGGAAAGATTAGCCGGAAATAGTTACTATTGTTTTCTTGATAGTTTTTCCGGATATTTTCAAATTCCAATAGCACCCGAGGACCAGGAGAAAACAACGTTCACGTGCCCTTATGGTACTTTTGCTTACAAACGCATGCCATTTGGACTTTGCAACGCCCCTGCAACCTTTCAAAGGTGCATGATGTCGATTTTTCACGACATGATAGAAGAATGCATGGAAGTTTTCATGGATGACTTTTCAGTCTTCGGTGATACTTTTGAATCATGTCTAGTTAATCTTGAATGAATGCTTATTAGATGCGAACAATCAAATCTAGTACTTAATTGGGAGAAATGCCATTTCATGGTTAAAGAAGGCATCGTTCTTGGTCATGAAATTTCAAAGGAAGGAATTGAAGTGGATAGAGCTAAAGTAGATGTAATTGCTAAACTTCCATATCCCACCAATGTTAGAGGAGTTAGGAGTTTTCTAGGGCATGCCGGTTTTTACCGACGTTTCATAAAAGATTTTTCTAAAATTGCCACTCCTATGAATAAACTCCTAGAAAAGGATGCTCCATTCATCTTTTCAGATGAATGCATCAAATCTTTTAATATACTTAAAGAAAAACTCACTAATGCGCCGATCATGATAACTCCAAATTGGAATCTACTGTTTGAACTTATGTGCGATGCAAGTGATTTTTGCAATGGGAGCCGTTTTAGGACAAAGAATTGAAAAACGATTTCAACCTATATATTATGCTAGTAAGATGTTACAAGGAGCACAAACAAATTACACAACTACTGAAAAAGAACTCCTTGCTATTGTCTTTGCTTTTGACAAATTTCGTTCATATCTCGTTCTAGCTAAAACGGTGGTCTATACCGACCATTCTGCTCTTAGATACCTATTTTTGAAACAAGATGCCAAACCACGATTAATCCGTTGGATCTTACTCTTACAAGAGTTTGATATTGAAATCCGAGATAAAAAGGGAGCAGAAAATCTCGCCGCTGATCATCTTTCTCGTCTTAAAAATCCCGAATTAGAAGTTCTAAATGAATCAGCCATACAAGACAACTTTCCTGATGAATATCTATTGAAGATAGATTATAATGAAATTCCATGGTTTGCAGACTATGCAAACTACTTAGTATGTGGATTCCTTGAAAAAGGAATATCGTACAAAAAACGAAAGAAATTCTTTAGTGATATAAAACACTATTTCTGGGAAGATCCACATTTGTTTAAAAGTTATCCCGATGGAATAATACGCCGATGTGTATTCGGAGATGAAGCTAGTAAAATCTTAAACCATTGTCACACAGGACCAACAGGAGGGCATTATGGGCCTTAACTAACAGCAAGAAAAGTTTACGATGCTGGATTCTATTGGCCTACAATTTACAAAGACGCACACCTTCTTTGGAAATCCTGTGATGCATGTCAAAGGACCGGAAAAATAAGTCAACGTGATGAAATACCACAAAATATCATTCAAGTATGTGAAGTATTTGACATTTGGGATATTGACTTTATGGGTCCATTTCCAAAATCTCATAATAATCTATACATTCTCGTTGCCATTGATTATGTATCTAAATGGGCAGAAGCACAAGCTCTCCTAACTAACGATGCACGAGTTGTAGTCAACTTTTTAAAACGTCTTTTTGCAAGGTTTGGAACACCGAAAGATTTAATAAGTGATCAGGGTACTCATTTTTGTAATAATCAACTTGAGAAAGTTCTCAAAAGATATGGAGTAACTCATAAAATCTCCACCGCATATCATCCACAAACAAGTGGACAAGTTGAAAATACCAACCAAGCTTTAAAACGTATTCTAGAGAAAACCGTAGGATCAAATCCGAAGGAATGGTCCATGAAATTGGAGGATGCACTCTGGGCTTTTAGAACAGCCTACAAAACTCCAATTGGAACCACACATTTTAAACTCGTTTACGAAAAAGCATGTCATCTTCCAGTAAAAATTGAACACAAAGCATTTTGGGCTTTGAAGACATGTAATCTTGATTTACATGAAGCCGGACGTCTACGGTTAAGTCAATTAAACGAATTAGAAGAATTAAGACATGAAGCATACGAAAATTCGTTAATCTATAAAGAAAGAACGAAGAGATGGCATGATAAAAGAATCAGAAGTTCAAAAGAATTTAAAGAAGGAGACAGAGTTCTTCTTTTCAATTCACGATTCAAGCTATTTCCTGGAAAATTGAAATCAAGATGGTCTGTACCATTTATAGTCAAAAGAGTTTTCCCATACGGAACAATAGAATTAATAAATTCAAATGGGATTGAATTTAAGGTTAATGGTCACAGAGTTAAACATTATATAGATAGTCCGATGGAAGTTGACAACGAAGTTAATCACAATTTCGACACCACAGCTAACTAAGTGTGGGGAGAATCAAATCTTTAAAGGATAATATGTATTTCTGTTAAAGTTAGATGTTCTGTTTTCGTGTAGTTCTCAAAAATGGAACCCGAATGGTCTTTCCCTAGCAGACCCTAAAGAACTAGTCTTCTCCCCCCATTCTGAAATTTTTTTTTTTTTTTTTTTTAGGTTTTTACGAGATGAAGACTTCATGTGAACTAAACCATGGTCTAATGCTACACGCTTTGATCACTAAACGTAATAATGACACCCTTCCAAGTGAATTGGTATCATTAATCAGAGGTAAATTGGACAGAGTAAGAAAAAAATCGAGAAACGAAAATAATAAGTTACAATTTGGAAAAGGAAAATCAAAATCCGCAGCGAAAAGAAGAGCACGACACCTTGAAAGATGTCACAAATGCGGAAAATGGTCACACGAAGGTAAATATTCAAATAATCAAACCTATTCAAACACTGAATTTGTTACTTTATGCAGAGATGGACCGTTCATATGTTTAGAAGAAAAAACGTTGAATGCTCGAGGTTACGCCTATGTAGCTATGGAAAATCAATTAGTCCGACTATCTTATGAGTGGGCTAAAGCAGGTCACTAAGAATTCTATTTCACAGGTAAGTTTGTACAGTTTTTATTTTTATTTTTATTGTTTTTAACCTTTTGATACTAAACGCTAATTTGTTCGCTATAAAGTATTAAATTGGTATTCAATAAAATTATATTTTTGCGACCGAAATTATTGATATCATACAAAAATTTATTACATCACTGCGAAATTTACCGTTTATTCTTAAGGTATAAATATCTTTAATTAATCAACTCAAAATATTTCAAAAATTTGTCATGAGCAAAACTAGGTAATATAGCCGAAATTACTTTACCGAAAAGAGGGGCGTATATTTTTGATAATATTTGATTGATTAAAGTGGGATAAAAGATCAAAAAGATTTCTAATTTTTAATTTTACTATGTTTTTAAATTTAATATATAATATAAATTAATATTGTTAAACTTTTACAATTAATATATTTAAGTTTGTAAATATTTGAAAAAATTATGTTTTTAATATAATTTTGTATGTATAAAAACAAAATTATAATATAAATTTGGTGTGAATTTTTAAAATTTTAATAATATAAAATTTTAATTTTATGCATTTTAAATTTAAGTTTGGTGTGAATTTAAAAACAAAAATTTACTTTATTTCGTTAAGTTAAAAATTTGATTTTTAAAATTCGTCGTGAGTTGAAAACTAGGTCGTTGAACCGAAATTGCTCTACCAAAGGGAGGGACGAGAACTTCTATTATCATTATTTTTAATCTTATTGAATTAAAATATGCCAAAAATATTAAAAAAACTAAAAACTTTGCTTTTAAAATAAACGCCAATATGTTTGGAAACTTTGGTAAAATTTAATCATTTTTCTACGCTAATCACCCTCAAAAATTTAAATTGTTACTGATTTCTTGCAAATGAGGGCATTGCAAGATCTTAAGTGTGGAAAATATTTACCAAGTTATTCAAATTATATATCACCTATTTTTGTACAAATAATTGAATATACTTTTGTTTTGAACAAAATTAACCGTTTTACCCGGTAAATTGTAAGATATTTGAAAGAAAGATAGATCTACACGACGAATCAATTTCATCATTAAAAGGAAGTAAAGTCTTCCGAAAAAGACACGCGTTTCTTGATTTAGGTCATGAAGTTGTCGTCCAGACCAGCTGTAGGTTGACGAAAAATCTAGAAAAGTCATCTCTAAAATCAGCAGGAAATCCACGGACCTCAGCATCAAACAGGGTCGCCAAGTGGTCAGACTTATCCTAACCATGAGAGGATCTGTCTTGTAAAATGGGGAGGATGCCGTGCAAATTAGCTGGATAATACAAATGAATCAGATCCCCAGAAAAGGATAATCTCCTTAAAAGATCAAAAATAAGCTTTTAAGCCTGATATTACTCAATCCTAGAGATTGACCTTAAAGATTGAGAATTACAAACGCATGGAATTCGATGATATCTAAACTCGAGCTTGAACGAGAAAATATTTTGATCAAAATTACAAACCGATTTGTTTTCTGAAAACCCTATTTTTAATGCGTTCATTACCATTGAACGTAAAATCCTAGGAATTCACTTGGAATTCATTAGGTCACCTGAACCAAATCGGGTGTCAACCGTAAGAACGGTGGTTACATAGCATGGTCGAAGACAGAACCTTGTGCCAGACTGAAAAACCATAGGGTGAGCTTTACTATTGCTCCTACCAAGGATAGTAATTGCATCCGACACGTTATAGACCATAATCAAAAGCATGTCACGGGACATTACCTTAACAGTTGCTTGTTCAACGCTTTTCTTTACAATCGGACGGTAGTTTACCGAAAGGTAATATACGGAACAAGTATACTGGACGTGTTGCTTTTCTAATACAAGGTTAGCAAGTGGGTGACACAAAACCGCAAGTTTTGAGCTAAAATTTTCAAATCTGAAACCCACCAAACCCATAAAAACAATTTTCAAACACCGGTGAAGGGTTATTCCGGAAAACTTATCTAAGGTAAAAGTTAGATTTAATTTTCAAAAGATCAAATGTTTTCATAAAGATCCAATTTCCTTAAGGATCTAAATTTTTATAGTCATGTGGGACTGTAAACCACATCGTTACTACCATTGTTCATACCGCCGTATAGAAATCACTGATGTACAAAGTGTGAAGAATAAAGAAGTGATTCTAGTATTTTTATTTCAAGACTATATTGCTTGAGGACAAGCAACGCTCAAGTGTGGGAATATTTGATAATGCTAAAAACGAACACATATTTCATAGCATTATTCCTCAAGAAAGACAAGATTTTAGTTGCAACTGTTCTATTTACAAGTGATATTCGTTTAAATAATAAAAGGTGAAGACAAAAGACAGATTCGATGAATTGAAGATGCAAACAACCAAAAAGCTCAAAAGTACAAAGTACAATCAAAGTGGTTCAAATTATTGGTGAGAAACGTCTCAAAATTATAAGAATACAAGACGCGAAACGCAAAGTATAAGTTATTAAATTGTACGCAAGGACGTTCGAAAATCCGGAACTGGGACCAAAGTCAACTTTCAGTGCGCAACGCAACGGACTAAAAATTACAAGTCAACTATGCACAAGAATATAATATAATATATATATAATTATATAAATTATATATAAATTATATATATATATATATATATATTAAAAAAATACAGCAGCCCACGTTTAAATCAAGAGATGAGCTGTATTCCATACCTCCGCACTCGCGGTACTTTTGTGAAGGAAACCTCAGCACTCACGGAGGTCTACAGTGAAGTCAGGATCTATAAATTCAGCATTTTCGGACGTTTTATTTACACATATATTTATTTTATTTTATTTTTCTTAAAAACCCCATGTACCAAGTATCACTCCAATTAGTAATCTCAATTTGTAATTTTAATTTTAAGTTAGTGATAATAATAAGGTTGGGTTAGTCGAATGTTTTAAGGTCTTGTAAGTCGGATTTCTGTCCGTGTAACGCTACGCTATTTTTAACCACTGTAAGTTATGTTTATGTTATTTTCATTAATGTCTCGTAGCTAAGTTATTATTATGCTTATTTAAGCCGAAGTAATCATGATGTTGAGCTAAAAATATTAAAATTGTGTAATTGGGCTTTATACCATAATTGGGGTTTGGACAAAAGAACGACACTTGTGGAAATTAGACTATGGGCTATTAATGGGCTTTATATTTGTTTAACTAAATGATAGTTTGTTAATTTTAATATAAAGATTTACAATTGAACATACCTATAAATAACCATATACACTCAATCGGACACGATGGGCGGGGTATTTATATGTACGAATAATCGTTCATTTAACCGGA
Source organism: Rutidosis leptorrhynchoides (assembly GCF_046630445.1). NCBI lineage: Eukaryota > Viridiplantae > Streptophyta > Magnoliopsida > Asterales > Asteraceae > Rutidosis > Rutidosis leptorrhynchoides. The sequence continues at coordinate 429,980,127 of NC_092337.1, forward strand.
CAGGGGAATGGATTAATAGTCACTAGAATTATTAAAACAGGGGTGAAATTATATACAAGGACACTTGGTGTAATTGCTAACAAAGCATTAAAACCTTGGGTTACATGCAGTTGATATCCTGGTGTAATTATTAAACAAAGTATTAAAACCTTGTTACATTTTAAGTCCCCAATTAGTTGGAATATTTGACTTCGGATATAAGGATAATTTGACGAGGACACTCGCACTTTATATTTATGACTGATGGACTGTTATGAACAAAAACCAGACGGACATATTAAATAATCCAGGACAAAGAACAATTAACCCATGGGAATAAACTAAAATCAACACGTCAAACATCATGATTACGGAAGTTTAAATAAGCATAATTCTTTTATTTCATATTTAATTGCACTTTTAATTATCGCACTTTTTAATTATCGCAATTTTTATCGCACTTTTATTTATCGCAATTTCATTATCGTTATTTACTTTACGCTTTAAATTAAGTTATATATATTTAATATTTTACATTAGGTTTTAACTGCGACTAAAGTTTTAAAATCGACAAACCGGTCATTAAACGGTAAAAACCCCCTTTTTATAATAATAATATTACTTATATATATATTTGTATTTTTATAAGATTAAAACTAATATAACGTTAAGCTTGTTTAAAATTTTCCCCGTGGAACGAACCGGACTTACTAAAAACTACACTACTGTACGATTAGGTACACTGCCTATAAGTGTTGTAGCAAGGTTTAGGTATATCCATTCTATAAATAAATAAATATCTTGTGTAAAATTGTATCGTATTTAATAGTATTTCGTTGTAAAAATATAACTATTTCCTAGTACACCTCGCACACATCAATATCAGTATTGTAAGTTTGTAAAATATTGTATAAAAGTTTGAACGCGAAATATTATTATAATCAGTTTTTCATATAGAATTATAGTAGTTGAATTGTATGTTAGCTACTAAGTATGAACTTAACGGGTAGGTACTACCCGAATTAAAAATTATAAAACGCTAATATGAAGAAAAAGCTTTTATAAATAAGTTCATATTATGCTATGAAATACTATTGACTACTCTTAAAATTCTATATAATTAACTCAATTCTTTTGGCTATTTTTGAAGGAAATGGCACCGATTACTCGTCAGAATTTGAATATGAGCGAGGACGATTTCCGTGCATTCCTTGCCGCAAACATAGCCACAGTTCAGGCTGCGATGCAAAACAACAACAATAACTCTGGGTCTAGTAGTGGAGTTAACTCCACAGGAAACCGTGTAGGATGTTCCTACAAGGCTTTCACTGCCTGTAAACCTCTAGAATTTGATGGAACTGAAGGACCAGTTGGACTGAAACGATGGATCGAGAAGGTCGAATCTGTGTTTGCTATAAGAAAATGTGCCGAAGAAGATAGGGTTAAGTACGCCACACATACTTTCACAGGTATTGCGTTAACATGGTGGAACACCTACCTCGAACAGGTGGGACAAGATGCTGCTTACGCACTACCGTGGCCAACATTCAAACACTTGATGAATGAGCAGTATCGTCCCAGAAATGAAGTCAATAAGCTCAAGACAGAGCTTAGAGAATTACGAGCACAAGGATTCGATATTACCACATACGAACGACGATTCACAGAGTTGTGTTTATTGTGTCCAAGAGTGTTCGAAGATGAAGAAGAGCAGATCGATGCATTTGTAAAAGGGTTACCAGAGAGAATTCAGGAGGATGTGAGTGTGAGCGCGCCTACCTCAATGCAAAAGGCAAGTCGAATGGCTCACAAACTTATAAATCAGATCGAGGGGAGGATTAAAGAGCAGGCGGTCGAGGAGGCCAAAATGAAACAAGTCAAGAGGAAGTGGGAAGAAAACAGTGACAAGGGTCACCAACACAACAACAGTAACTATCGCTTCAACAGTCAGCCCAACAATCACAACTACAATCGCACCATTTTCGCAAAAACAAACGCAACAACAATCATCTCAACAACAACAACTACAACAACTGTTCCAACAACAATAACAACCACAACAACAACAATCCCAGCAATAACAACAAGGGGCAGAAACCGTGCCAGAGGTGTGAAGGATACCATCCGAATGGGTTCTGCACGACATTTTGCACCAAGTGTAAGAGAAATGGTCATAGTGCGATGAAGTGTGAAGTCTACGGACCAATGACCAACAGAATTAAAAGAATAAATAATGTCAGAACAAATAATGTCGGAACAAATAATGCCACCATTATTTGTTATGGATGTGGGAAACTGGGCCACTTCAGGACTAACTACCCGAACCAAGGGAAAACTAATGGGTAAGGCCACAGAAGAGTCTTAAATATTAATGCAGCAGAAGCGCAGGAAGACCCGGAGTTGTTACGGGTACGTTTCTTATTGATGAAAAACTTGCTTATGTTTTATTTGATTCGGGTGCGGATAGAAGCTATATGAGTAGAGATTTTTGTGCTAAATTGAATTGTCCATTAACGCCTTTGGATAATAAGTTTTTACTCGAATTAGCAAACGGTAAATTTATTACAGCGGATAAAATATGTCAGAACCGAGAAATTAAATTAGTTGGCGAAACGTTTAAGATTAATTTGATACCAGTAGAGTTAGGGAGTTTCGATGTGATAATTGGCATGGATTGGTTGAAAAAGGAGAGAGCAGAGGTTGTATGTTACAAAAACGCGATTTGCATTGTACGCGAAAAAGGAAAACCCATAATGGTGTACGGAGAAAAGAGCAACGCGAAGTTAAATCTTATTAGTAGCTTGAAGGCGCAAAAACTAATAAGAAAAGGTTGCTATGTCATTTTAGCACACATCGAGGAAGCCAAAACTGAAGAAAAGAACATCAATGATGTTCCCGTCGCAAAATAATTTCCCGATGTATTTTCGAAAGAATTACCGGGACTACCTCCACATCGATCAGTTGAATTTCAAATAGATCTTGTACCCGGAGCTGCACCAATAGCTCGTGTTCCATACAGACTCGCACCCAGCAAAATGAAGGAATTACAAAGCCAATTACAAGAACTTTTGGAACGTGGTTTCATTCGACCAAGCACATCACCATGGGAGCTCCTGTTTTGTTTGTCAAGAAGAAAGATGGTACATTTAGATTGTGTATCGACTACCGAGAGTTGAACAAAGTTACCATCAAGAACCGTTATCCACTACCGAGAATCGACGACTTATTTGATCAACTGCAAGGTTCGTCGGTTTATTTGAAGATCGATTTACGTTCTGGGTATCATCAAATGCGGGTGAAGGAGGATGATATTCCAAAGACTACATTTAGAACACGTTATGGTCATTCTGAGTTTGTGGTAATGCCATTTGGTTTAACTAACGCACCAGCCGTGTTCATGGACCTCATGAACCGAGTGTGTGGACCATAACTTGACAAGTTTGTCATTGTTTTCATCGATGACATACTCATCTACTCAAAGAATGATCAAGAGCACGAAGAACATTTGAGAAAAGTGCTAGAGATGCTGAGGAAAGAAAAACTGTACGCTAAGTTTTCAAAGTGTGCATTTTGGTTGGAAGAAGTTCAATTCCTCGGTCACATTGTGAACAAAGAAGGTATTCAGGTGGATCTGGCAAAGATTGAAACCGTTGAAAAATTGGAAACCCCGAAAACTCCGAAGCATATACGTCAATTTTTAGGATTGGCTGGTTACTACAGAAGATTCATCCAAGATTTTTTCAAAATAGCAAAACCCTTGACTGCATTAACGCATAAAGGGAAGAAATTTGAATGGAAGGATGAGCAGGAGAAAGCTTTTCAATTGTTGAAGAAAATGTTAACTACGGCACATATATTGTCATTGCCTGAAGGGAATGAGGATTTTGTGATATATTGTGATGCCTCAAAGCAAGGCCTCGGTTGTGTATTAATGCAACGAACAAAGGTAATTGCTTATGCGTCTAGACAATTGAAGATTCACGAGCGGAATTATACGACGCATGATTTGGAATTAGGCGCGGTTGTTTTTGCATTAAAAACTTGGAGGCACTACTTATATGGGGTCAAAAGTATTATATATACCGATCACAAAAGTCTCCAACATATATTTAATCAGAAATAACTAAACATGAGGCAGCGTAGGTGGATTGAATTGTTAAATGATTACGATTTTGAGATTCGTTACCACCCGGGAAAAGCGAATGTGGTAGCCGACGCTTTGAGTAGAAAAGACAGAGAACCTATGCTGGTAAAAGCTATGAATATAATTATTCGTACTAACCTTACTACTCAAATAAAGGAGGCGCAATATGGAGTTTTAAAAGAGGGAAATTTAAAGAATGAAATACCCAAAGGATCGGAAAAACATCTTAATATTCGGGAAGACGGAACCCGGTATATGTGACAACCCAAAAATTTTTGACCAAATTTAAACTTTAATCTTTATATATTCCCGACACGATAAGCAAAGTTTGTAAGTTGAATCTCAAGAATTTTAAACTGTGTTCATACACTCATTTAACCTCGACCAAATTCAAATGATTCACGAACCAATATATGAACGAACATGATTATATATGTATATGTGTATATATTATAACTTGAAAACATTAACAAAGTATTAGACGTATAATACTTTATATAAACGTATTTGTTTCAAAATATATTCTAATAGTTATCAATGGAATTAAAATATGATATCAAATAATTAAATTATTAGATACATTGAATTATAATTACGAGTCTCTGTTAAGAGGTCCACTATGATTTGAGAAATTTATTCTTTTTAACGGTATTCAGAATAATTGGTAAAGTGATTTATTAGAAGGAACAAAAGTGTCAATTAACGGGAACTAGACAAGGGTTAGTGGATATTCCCGTTTGATTTTCAATTTATGATTTACAATAATTGTCTCGTGACTTTTGATAAGTTAAACTATTAAACTTGTATATTAATTAAAGTGGAAGTAAAATTGTAGAATATAGATAGCTTAGAAGATGGATATTGACAAGTTAAATAGATCGACATTTTACATTAAGATGATTCCTTACGTTTGTTTTTTTTCCTTTAGACTTAATCCTACGAGTCATGATTAAAATGGAAATTAAAAACTTGAAACCTGATATGATTCATATATGATTTTACTTTCTTAAACGGAAACGTCTTTTCGATATAATAGACTTTTATTATTAAAAACGTCTTATGACATAACAACTTCTACTATTATAACCTTTGTAATAAAATGATTTTTGAATATAAAATAATTTGGTTATTAAAATGTTTTATGAACGATTGTATATAAATGAACTATATCAATTTTAAACTTTAAAATACAAATGTTGCGAAATAGTAATTCTTAATATTTCAAAGATTTCTAAATATATAAGTTTTGAATGACATTAGTTTTGAAAAACCATATTAAGTAAATAGTTCAAATTTATATTTCGAAATGAAAATATAAATATATATAACTTAGTCATAAAACGTCCTGATTTAAAATAATATATTTTGATAAACAACGAGTCACTGATTTATAGAAGCAAATGACCACAACGCTCAATTTTATAAGTTACATTTTTTATAAGGTAATTTGTTGATGAGTAAGTCAAATTATTAATTAGGGTACACGTCGTGTAACGTAAAAGGCTAGTTTTCTAAATGTATGAAAGTGCGTTCGAAAAACCTATTATGAATATATATGATTCTACTTTTCTAAAACGTTTTATGATATAACGATTTCCATTATTTTAACTTTAAACAAAATGATTCTTAAATATATTTAGTTTTGGAAAACAAAATTATCATATTTATTTGATTTAGTTTCAAACGTACAAAAACGTTTTCAGTTTAAAAAAAGAACATATTATTAAGAAGTATATAACTTTTATAAATATCTAGAACCACTTTTGACAACTCATTACTTAACCAGTATGATAAAGATAATGATATTTATATTTTATTTTATTAAATATATATAACGATTTAAATTAATATTATATATATTTATACGCGTATTATACGTACATAGTTTTATACTTTTACTATACTTAAACTTTACCTTTACTTTATTTTTACTTACTTTAACTTTAATAATTCATACTTTAATAATTCACTTTAATAATTCATAATTTAATAATTTACTTTAATAATTCATACTTTAATAATTCACTTTAATAATTCATACTTTAATAATTCACTTTAATAATTCATATTTTAATAATTCACTTTAATAATTCAAAAATCTATTATAAATAGAATTCAATAGGTTTCATTATTTCATAGAAACTTGAAAATATTTTTCTCTAAACTCTCTCAATTGATGTAAATATATATATTTACTCTGTATTATTTCAAGATATTATTAGTATACATAAAATAATACGACGGAGTGCTTTCGAGTGATTTCAAAATTGTTTTTCGAGCGGGATAGAGCTAAGGAAATTATGGGTTATAGCTATGGAGGTTATGGGTATGGTTCGGGAGTATTGCTCGTGAGTCAAACTAGTATTTATCATCCCCGTTGCGTCTACGTACCTTTCCTGCAATATTGAATCTCAATATTGATACGCGAGTACTCATAATTTAATTTTTTATATATTAATAGTGTATCCCTGACTAGTGCTCGAGAATATAGGATTATGCATGCTTGTACTTTTGATATTGCCATTAGATAGGATATGTTGAATCATGAATTAGTTACGTATGCAGTTGAGATAAGGTATAAGATATGCATGTCGTTGAAAAGCTAGTGAAAAAATTAAGAACTTTTCATTTAAATATCGAATGGTTTCGATGAACGGATTTGAAGTTATAGTCAATTGAATTTTTGTATTATTATTAAAAATGAATATTATTATCGTCGTTATTATCGTCGTTCTAGTTTTATATTATTATTACTATTATCATTATCGATAAAAGGAATTATCATTAAAAATTGTTATTTTTATTATTATTACTATCGTTATTATCGTTATAGTTATAATTAGTATTATTATTATTATCTAATTATTATTATTATTATTATTATTATTATTATTATTATTATTATTATTATTATTATTATTATTATTATCATTATTAATATATATAAAAATATATGTATATATATATATATGTATATATATATATATATATATAAATATATATATATATATATATATATATATATATATATATATATATATATATATATATATATATATATATATATATCATTATTTAAAAATGGTTATTGTTATTGTTATTATTATTATTATTAATTATTATCATTAAAATAGTTATTAGTATTATCGTTAATAATATCATAGTAATTATCATTATTAGTATTATTGTAATTAAAACTAATATTAGTAACACCTAATTATTTTGATTACTATTATTAACATTATTATGAACACGATATAAAAGACGATTAAAAGCTATTAAACGAAACGATTAGGAAATAATGAGTATGAGTATCATGATGAAATTAAAATATTATGAGATATTGATTTAGATAAAATTATCGTTCTTATTATTTTTATCATTACTATTATTATTAAAAGTATCGTTAGTATTAAAAACTATCATTTTAACAAAAATTATCATTTTAATAGAAATGTCATTGTTATTATAAAATATCATTATTATTATCATTTTAAATAGAATTATTATTTTAAAGTTAATATTAAAAAGTATCGTAAATATTAAAGTTATCATAATTAGAATTATCATTTTATCATAATGTCATTTTTAGTAATTATGAATATTGATATTTTTATTAATAGAATAATAATTATTATTATTACAAAATAATATAACTTTTACTTACTATTATTATAGATATTATTTTATCAAATAAATATGTGATACAAACATATTTTACTACGTGTAATAAAATTACTTTAATAATACCTATCATATTATCTTTATGATATTAAATGAACTCTATAAATTTTATTACTTAATATATATAAAAGTATATTTTATTATATAAATTTTAATATAAAATTTTATTTATTAATAAATGAATTATATTATTTACTCTAATAAATCTTTTAAAAATATTTAAAAATATAAAATGACGATATTTAAACTATATATTAATCATGTATAGATTTTGGAAATTATTTTGACTCAAATTGACTTTTGTTGACCTTTACATATTATTCTCGAGCCTTAGGATTGTGATACACTATGACTTGACCTAATTTGTTAGATAAATATTGACCAACACATAAATATATATATAATTAATTTAGGTTCGTGAATCTGAGGCCAACCCTGCACTTGTTCAATGATGTTATATGTATTTTTACTACGAAATACAGTATGGTGAGTTTCATTTGCCTTTTTACCCTTTATATTTTTGGGCTGAGAATACATGCGCAATTTTTTATAAAAGTTTTACGAAATAGACACAAGTAATTGAAACTACATTATATGGGTGAATGATCGAAACCGGATATGCCCCTTTTACTTGGTAACCTAAGAATTAGTAAACCGATCTACTAATTGACGTGAATCCTAAAGATAGATCTATTGGGCCTAACGAACCCCATCCAAAGTACCGGATGCTGTTAGACAAATACTTCGATGTTGTTTTTATCATGTTCGAAGGATTTCTCGGAATGATAGGGGATATTCTTATATGCATCTTGTTAATGTCGGTTACTAGGTGTTCACCATATGAATGATTTTTGTCTCTATAGATGGGACGTATATTTATGAGAACTGTAAATGAAATTCTTGTGGTCTATTAAAATAATGGAAATGAATGTTTATGATAAACTAATGAACTCACCAACCTTTTAGTTGACACTTTAAAGCATGTTTATTCTCAGGTGTTAAAGAAATCTTCCGCTGAGCATTTGCTCATTTTTAGAGATATTACTTGGAGTCATTCATGGCATATTTTGAAAGACGTTGCATTCGAGTCGTTGAAATTCATCAAGATTATTATTAAGTCAATTATAGTTGGATGTATTATGAAATGGTATGCATGCCGTCAACTTTCGTTGTCAAGAAAGTTTGTCTTTTAGAAACGAATGCAATGTTTGTAAAATGTATCATATAGAGGTCAAATACCTCGCGATGTAATCAACTATTGTGAATCGTTTATAATGTATATGAACGGGTTCTTTCAGTATAGGGTTGAAAGAATTTGGGTACCAAAATTTGGAGATGTGAGAGAAATGGTACTTAAACAAGCACATAAAACCAGATATTCGATACATCCCGGAGAGGGGAAGATGTACAAAGATCTCAAGAAACACTGTGATGACCCAGAAATTTCTGACCAAATTTAAACTTAATCTTTAACGTTTCTGATGTCAAAGCTAAGGGGTATAAAATACTATTAAATTTTAGCAGGAAATACTATTAAATACGATATAATTTTACACAAGATATTTATTTATTTATTGAATGGATATACTTAAACCTTGCTACAACACTTATAGGCAGTGTACCTAATCGTACAGTAGTGTAGTTTTTAGTAAGTCCGGTTCGTTCCACAGGGAAAATCTTTTAATTAAAGCTTAACGCTATATTAGTTTTATTTTATAAAAATATGAATATATATATAAGTAATATTATTATTATAAAGGGGGGTTTTTACCGTTTAATGACCGGTTTGTTGATTTTAAAACTTTAGTCGCAGATAAAACAAAATGTAAAATATTAAATAAATAAAAGACTTAATTTAAAGCGTAAAGTAAATAACGATAATGAAATTGCGATAAATAAAAGTGAGATAAAATAAACTTGCGATAATTAAAAAGTACGATAATTAAAATTGCAATTAAATATAATAACAATAAATAAAAGTGCGATAATTAGAAGTGCAATTAAATATAAAATAAAGGAAATTAAATATGAAATAAAAGAATTATGCTTATTTAAACTTTCCGTAATCATGATGTTTGACGTGTTGATTTTAGTTTTATGCCCATGGGTTAATTGTCCTTTGTCCTGGATTATTTAATATGTCCGTCTAGTTTTTGTCCATAACAGTCCATCAGTCATAAATATAAAGTGCGAGTGTCCTCGTCAAATTATCCTTATACCCGAAGTTTAAATATTCCAACTAATTGGGGACTTAAACTGTAACAAGATTTTAATACTTTGTTTAATAATTACACCAGGATGTCGACTGGGTGTAACCCATGGTTTTAATACTTTGTTATCAATTATGCCAAGTGTCCTTGTACATAATTTCACCCCTGTTTTAATAATTCTAGTGGCTATTAATCCATTCCCGTGTCCGGTTAAATGAACGATTATTCGTACATATAAATACCCCGCCCATCGTGTCTGATCGAGTGTATATGGTTATTTATAGGGACGTCCAATTGTAAATCTTTATATTAACATTAACAAACTATCATTTAGTTAAACAAATATAAAGCCCATTAATAGCCCATAGTCTAATTTCCACAAGTGTCGTTCTTTTGTCCAAACCCCAATTATGGTACAAAGCCCAATTACCCAATTTTAATATTTTTAGCCCAACATCATGATTACTTCGGATTAAATAAGCATAATAATAACTTAGCTATGAGACATTAAATTAAAAAGGTTGAACATAACTTACAATGATTAAAAATAGCGTAGCGTTACACGGACAGAATTTCGACTTACACCCTTACAACATTCGCTAACATACCCTTATTATTAGAATTAAAATTAAAATTAAAATTAAAATATAAATATAAATATATACTACGTATATATTGAGAGAGAGATTGATATTATGGATGGAAAAATGGTGCACCAAAGCTCGATTTTTATAGGCCTGTGATCTGGAAAAGGGGCTCATGCGATCGCATGGATTTATGCCTTCCAGGCCATGTGATCGCATGGCCAGCTGGGGAGCGCCACTTTTGGTTGTTTTCTTCTGCCGACGTTTATTTAAATATAATATAATATATATATTAATTTTAAGAATTAATTATATATTATATTATATTCATATGCATAGTTGACTTGTAATTTTTAGTCCGTTGCGTCGAGCGTTGAGAGTTGACTCTGGCCCGGTTCCGGATTTTCGAACGTCCTTGCGTACAATTTAATATCTTGTACTTTTCATTTTGAATCTTGTACTCTTATAATTTTGAGACGTTTCTTATCAATAATTGGAACCTCATTGATTGTATTTTGTACTTTTGAGCTTTTTGGTCATTTGCGTCTTCAATTCGTCGAATCTGTCTTTTGTCTTCACCTTTTATTATTTAAATGAATATCACTTGTAAATAGGACAATTGCAACTAAAAGCTTGTCTTTCTTGAGGAATAATGCTATGAAATATATGTTCATTTTTAGCATTATCAAATATTGCCACACTTGAGGGTTGCTTGTCCTCAAGCAATATAGTCTTGAAATACTAGAATCACTTCTTTATTCTTCACACTTTGTACATCAGTGATTTCTTTACGGCGGTATAAACAATGGTAGTAACGATGTGGTTTACAGTCCCACATGACTATAAAATTTAGATCCATTAAGGAAATTGGATCTTTATGAAAACATTTGATCTTTTGAAAATTAAATCTAGTTTTTACCCTAGATAAGTTTTCCGGAATAACCCTTCACCGGTGTTTGCAAAATTTTTTTGTGGGCTTGGTGGGTTTCAGATTTGAAAATTTTAGCTCAAAACTTGTGGTTTTGTGTCACCCACTTGCTAACCTTGTATTAGGAAAGCAACACATCCAGTATACTTGCTCCGTATATTACCTTTTGGTAAACTACCGTCCGGTTATAAAGGAAAGCGTTAAACAAGCAACTGTTAAGGCAATGTCCCCTAACATGCTTTTAATTATGGTCTATAACATGTCGGACGCAATTACTATCCTTTGTAGGAGCAATAGTAAAGCTCACCCTTATGATTTTTCGGTCTGGCACAAGGTCCTGTCTTCGACCATGCTATGCAACCACCGTTCTTACGGTTAACACCCGATTTGCTTCAGATGACCTAATGAATTCCAGGTGAATTCCTAGGATTTTACGTTCAATGGTAATGAACGCATTGAGAATGGGTTTTCAGAAAACAAATCGGTTTATAATTTGATCAAAATATTTTCTCGTTCAAGCTCGTGTTAAGATATCATTGAATTCCATGAGTTTGAATTCTCAATCTTTAAGGTCAATCTCTAGGATTGAGTAATATCAGGCTTAAAAGCTGATTTTTGATCTTTTAAGGAGATTATCCTTTCTAGGGATCTGATTTATTAGTCTTATCAAGCTAATTTGCACGGTGCCCCCCATTGTACGAGATAAATCCTTCTCATGGTTAGGATAAATCTGACCACTTGGCGACCCTGTTTTATGCTGAGGTCCGTGGATTTCCTGCTGATTTTAGAGATGACTTTTCTAGATTTTTCATCAACCTACAGCTGGTCTGGACGACAACTTCATGACCTAAATCAAGAAGCGCGTGTCTTTTTCGAAAGACTTTACTTCCTTTTAACGATGGAATTGATTCATCGTGTAGATCCATCTCTTCTTTTCTTTCATCGGGTAAAACAGTTAATTATCGTCCAAAACAAAAGTATTTTCAATTATTTGTACAAAAATATGTGATATGTATTTTGAATAACTCGGTGAAAATTTCCCACACTTGGCTTTTATTTTCCTTTTTATTGTCCTCTATTCCATTTTAAATGAATTTTAACATTTTGGTTTGTTTCTCAATTTATGTCCTTTTCGAGGTAACAATAATTTCGGTGTTAACACCTAGTTTTATCATTCATAAATATGTATAAACATGATTTTGAGTTCATTTAATTGAAAATTTTGAAAAATTTTACTAGAATTGGGTAGTCAGTATATAAGACTAGGGTTGTTCTTTATTATCAGAGAGCACTAGATTCTAATACAACTACTGCTTTACTAGTATTTTTAATGGTAACCAAGTATTTAAAGTAAAAATTTTAAAAATCCGAAAGAATTTAACCCCTTCCCACACTTAAGATCTTGCAATGCCCTCATTTGCAAGAAATCAGTAACAATTTAAATTATTGAGGGTGATTAGCGTATAAATGATTAAACTTTATCAAAGTTTCCAAACATATTGGCTTTTTTTTAATAAATAAAACCTTATACTTTATAAAACATAAAATTAATAAAATTTTAGAAATTTGTTTCTTTTTAGGATAAGGGCGTTTCGGATCGATGTCCTAGTCTGTCCCTCGACAAAATTTTTAAAATTTGTCAAATCAAAGCGCGGTTTTAAAAGTAAAGATTTTTGGATTTTTTAATGTTTTTGGCATACTTTAATTCAATAAGATTAAAAATAATGATAATAAAAGTTCTCGTCCCTCCCTCGGGTAAAGCAATTTCGGTTCAACGACCTAGTCTTCAACTTACGACGAATTTTTTTAAAAATCATATTTTTAACTTAATGAGATAAAGTAAATTTTTGTTTTTAAATTCACACCAAACTTAAATTTAAAATGCATAAAATTAAAAATTCATATTTTAAAAATTAAAAATTTACACCAAACTTATATTATATTTTTGTTTTCATACAAACTTATATTAAAAATATTAATTTTTCAAATATTGAAAAACTTAAATATATTGATTTTACAAAGTGCACCATATTAATTTAATATTTATATATTAATTTTAAAAACATGGTAAAGAAATAAAATTAAAAATCTTTTTTGGCTTTTATCCCACTTTAATCAATCAAATATTATCAAAAATATGCGTCCCTCTTTTCGGTAAAGTAATTTCGGTTCCATGACCTAATTTAACTCATGACGAATTTTTGAAATATTTTGGGTTGATTGATTAAAGATATTTATACCTTAAGAATAAACGTTAAATTTCGCAGTGATGTAATAAATTTTTGAATGATATCAATAATTTTGGTCGCCAAACCTAATTTTATTCAATACCAATTTAATACTTTATAGCGAACAAATTAGCGTTCATTATCAAAAGGTTAAAAATAAAAATAAAAAAAATAAAACCTGTACAGACCTACCTGTGAGATAGTATTCTTAGTTATATGATCTATCCCATTCATAAGATAGTCGGTTTAATTGATTTTCCATAGCTACATAGGCGTAACCTCGAGCATTCAGTGTTTTTTCTTCTAAACATATGAACGGTCCGTCTCTGCATAAAGTAACAAATTCGGTATTTCAATATGTTTGATTATTTGAACATTTACCTCCATGTGACCATTTTCCGCATTTGCGACATCTTTCAAGGTGTCGTGCTCTTCTTTTCGCTGCGGATTTTGATTTTCCTTTACCAAATTATAACTTATTATCTTTGCATCTGGATTCTTTTCTTACTCCGTCCAATCTTTCTCTGATTACTGATACTATTTCACTCGGAAGTGTGTCATTATTACGTTTAGTGATCAAAGCGTGTAGCATTAGACCATGGTTTAGTTCACAGGCAGTCTTCATTTCCTAAAAAAAATAAAAATTCAGAATGGGGGGAGAAGACTAGTTCTTTAGGGTCTGCTAGGGAAAGACCATTCGGGTTCCATTTTCGAGAACTACACGAAAACAGACAATCTAACTCTAACAGAAATACATAAAATCCTTAAAAGACTTGATTCTCCTCACACTTAGTTAGCTGTGGTATCGAAATTGTGATTAACTTCGTTGTCGACTTCCATCGGACTATCTATGTAATGTTTAACTCTGTGACCAATAACTTTAAATTCAATTCCATTTGAATTTATTAATTCTATCATTCCGTATGGGAAAACTCTTTTGACTATGAATGGTCCAGACCATCTTGATTTCAATTTTCCAGGAAATAGCTTGAATCGTGAATTGAAAAGAAGAACTCTGTCTCCTTCTTTAAATTCTTTTGAACTTCTGATTCTTTTATCATGCCATTTCTTTGTTCTTTCTTTATAGATTAACGAATTTTCATATGCTTCATGTCTTAATTCTTCTAATTCATTTAGTTGACTTAATCGTAGACGTCCAGCTTCATGTAAATCAAGATTACATGTCTTCAAATCCCAAAATGCTTTGTGTTCAATTTCTACTGGAAGATGACATGCTTTTCCGTAGACGAGTTTAAAAGGTGTGGTTCCAATTGGAGTTTTGTAGGCTGTTCTAAAAGTCCAGTGTGCATCCTCCAATTTAATGGACCATTCCTTTGGATTTGATCCTACGATTTTCAATAGAATACGTTTTAAAGCTCGGTTGGTATTTTCAACTTGTCCACTTGTTTGTGGATGATATGCGGTGGAGATTTTATGAGTTACTCCATATCTTTTGAGAACTTTCTCAAGTTGATTATTACAGAAATGAGTACCCCGATCACTTATTAAAGCTTTCGGTGTTCCAAACCTTGCAAAAAGACGTTTTAAAAAGTTGACTACAACTCGTGCATCGTTAGTTGGGAGAGCTTGTGCTTCCGCCCATTTAGATACATAATCAATTGCTACGAGAATATAGAGATTATTATGAGATTTTGGAAATGGACCCATAAAGTCAATACCCCAAATGTCAAATACTTCACATACTTGGATGACATTTTGTGGCATTTCATCACGTTGACTTATTTTTCCTGCCCTTTGACAAGCATCACAGGATTTGCAAAGAAGGTGTGCGTCTTTGTAAATTGTAGGCCAATAGAATCCAGCATCATAAACTTTTCTTGCTGTTAGTTGAGGCCCATAGTGCCCTCCTGTTGGTCCTGTGTGACAATGGTTTAAAATTTTACTAGCTTCATCTCCGAATACACATCGGCGTATTATTCCATCAGGAAAACTTTTAAACAGATGTGGATCTTCCCAAAAATAGTGTTTTATATCACTGAAGAATTTCTTTCATTTTTGGTACGATAATCCTTTTTCAAAGAATCCACATACTAAGTAGTTTGCATAGTCTGCAAACTATGGAATTTCATTATAATCTATCTTCAATAGATATTCATCAGGAAAGTTGTCTTGTATGGCCGATTTATTTAGAACTTCTAATTCAGGATTTTCAAGACGAGAAAGATGATCAGCGGCGAGATTTTATGCTCCTCTTTTATCTCGGATTTCAATATCGAACTCTTGTAAGAGTAAGATCCAACTGATTAATCTTGATTTGGCATCTTGTTTCGAAAATAGGTATCTAAGAGCAGAATGGTCGGTATAGACCACCGTTTTTGCTAGAACGAGATATGAACGAAATTTGTCAAAAGCAAAGACAATAGCAAGGAGTTCTTTTTCAGTAGTTGTATAATTTGTTTGTGCTCCTTGTAATGTCTTACTAGCATAATATATAGGTTGAAATCTTTTTTCAATCCTTTGTCCTAAAACGGCTCCCATTGCAAAATCACTTGCATCGCACATTAGTTCAAATGGTAAATTCTAATTCGGTGTTATCATGATCGGCACATTAGTGAGTTTCTCTTTAAGAATATTAAAAGATTTGATACATTCATCTGAAAAGATGAATGGAGCATCCTTTTCTAGGAGTTTATTCATAGGAGTGGCAATTTTAGGAAAATCTTTTATGAAACGTCGGTAAAAACCGGCATGCCCTAGAAAACTCCTAACTCCTCTAACATTGGTGGGATGTGGAAGTTTAGCAATTACATCTACTTTAGCTCTATCCACTTCAATTCCTTCTTTTGAAATTTTATGTCCAAGAACGATGCATTCTTTAACCATGAAATGGCATTTCTCCCAATTAAGTACTAGATTTGATTGTTCACATCTAATAAGCATTCGTTCAAGATTAGCTAGACATGATTCAAATGTATCACGGAAGACTGAAAAGTCATCCATGAAAACTTCCATGCATTCTTCTATCATGTCGTGAAAAATCGCCATCATGCACCTTTGAAAGGTTGTAAGGGCGTTGCAAAGTCCAAATGGCATGCGTTTGTAAGCAAAAGTACCATAAGGGCACGTGAATGTGGTTTTCTCTTGATCTTCGGGTGCTATTGGAATTTGAAAGTATCCGGAAAATCCATCAAGAAAACAATAATAACTATTTCCGGCTAATCTTTCCAACATTTGATCAATGAAAGATAAGGGAAAGTGATCTTTTCTGGTGGCGTCATTTAATTTTCTATAATCAATACATACACGCCATCCTGTTACAGTCCTAGTAGGAATAAGCTCATTTTTCTCATTTGTAATGACAGTCATGCCACCCTTCTTAGGCACGCATTGAACTAGGCTTACCCATGGACTATCAGAAATTGGATAAATTAGACCTGCGTCTAGCAGTTTAATGATTTCTTTTTTAACTATATCTTGCATATTCGGAATTAGTCTTCATTGGCGTTGCACATACGTTTTATGACCTTCTTCTATAAGGATTTTATGTGTGCAATACGAATGACTTATTCCTTTAATATCATGAATTTTCCATGCAATGGCTGGTTTATGAGGTTTCAACACAGAAATGAGTTGTGATTTCTCATTTTCAGAAAGAGAAGACGATATTATTACAGGTAATTCAGATTCACCATGTAAATAAGCGTATTCCAAATGGTTTGGAAGTTGCTTTAACTCTAATTTCGGAGGTTCTTCTATCGATGATTTATATCGATATCTGTCTTCTTCTTTTAGCATTTGAATTTCTTCTATTGTTGGTTCATATCCATTAGCTATTAGTGTAGCTAACATTTCAGCTTCATCAATTGGTTCATTACCTTCTCCTAAAGAACATTCTCCTGTTCCTTGTAATTCTGGAAATTCTTCTAACAATTCTGCATGTGAATCTATAGTTTGAATATAATAACATGTATCATCTGCAGATTGCGGTTGTTGCATTGCTCTATCAACTGAAAAGGTAACACTCTCGTCCTCTATACTTAGGGTCAATTTCTTACCGAACACGTCTATCATTGCTTTAGCCGTGTTTAAGAATGGTCTTCCTAATATGAGAGGAACTTGAGAATCTTCTTCCATGTCTAGAACAACAAAATCTACTGGAAATACTAAAGTACCAACTTTAATTAGCATATTCTCCATTATCCCTCTAGGATATTTTATTGATCGATCGGCTAGTTGTATGCTTATTCTTGTTAGTTTCAATTCTCCAAGGTCTAGTTTAGTGTATAGTGAAAACGGCATTAAATTTATACTAGCACCTAAGTCTGCCAATGCTTCTATTGAACTAAGACTACCCAGAAAACATGGGATTGTGAAACTTCCTGGATCAGATAGTTTTTCTGGTATCTTATTCAACAGCACTACTGAACAAATAGCATTCATAGTAACAGCCGAGAGTTCTTCCATTTTCTTTCTATTTGAGATTAGATCTTTCAAGAATTTAGCATATCTAGGCATTCCTGAAATCACATCAATGAAAGGAAGATTTACATTTATTTGTTTAAACATATCCAAGAATTTGGATTGCTCGGCTTCAAGTTTCTCTTTTTTCATTTTACTTGGGTAAGGAAGTGGTGGTTGGTATGGTTTAACATAAGGTTTAGTCTTAACTGTGTTATCTTCATTAACCTTTTCAACTACCGGTTCTTTTTCCTTATCTTGATCAGGTTGTGGTTCTTGTGGAGTAGGAATAGCTTGATCAGAAGTTACAGGTATTTCAGGTGGTTTAAGTGTTATACCACTTCTTGTGGTAATGGCTTTAGCTGTTTCATTCCGGGGGTTAGCATTTGTATCACTAGGTAGACTTCCCGGTTTTCTTTCACCTATTAACCTTGCTAGGTTACTTACTTCTTGTTCCAAATTTTGAATAGAAGCTTGTTGATTTCTAAATGCTTGAGCATTTTGTTCACCTATTAACTGCGTTTGAGTTTCAACTAGCTTTATCATCATATCTTCTAAATTCGGCTTTTTATCATCGGGTTGTGGTGGTTTGTTTTGAAAATTAGGTCTTTGCTGATTGTAAGTATTATTGGATACTTGCTGATTGTTAGGACCTTGTTGGTTGTTGTATGGAATATTTCGGTTATAATTCTGATTTTGATTGTAAATCGGTCTTGGCAGTTGATAATTATTCTGATAATTATTTCCAGGCCTTTGGTTTATGTATGAAATATTCTCTCTTTGTTCCATTGTTAATTCAATACTAAGACAATCTTTTGTCAAATGTGGTCCTCCACACTGCTCACAACTAATTCGTATTGAGTGGATATCTTTAGTCATCTTTTCCATTCGTCTCTCGACAGCATCTATCTTTGCAGAAATGGAATCTAAGTCATGGCTAGAATCGGCTCTAACTGCTTTAGATGATCTAACGATATCTTTTTCTTGGTGCCACTCATGTGAGTGGGAAGCAGTGTTATCAATAATTTTGTAAGCATCAGTTTCGGTTTTCTTCATAATGGAACCACCAGCTGCAATATCTATGTTTTTCCTTGTAGTGATGTCGCATCCTTGGTAGAATATTTGTACTATTTGACAGGTATCTAAACCATGTTGCGGACATCCTCTTAATAACTTTCCAAATCTTGTCCACCCCTCATATAGAGTTTCATTTGGCTTCTGTGTGAACGTAACAATTTCTCCTTGAAGTCTTACGGCTTTAGATGCCGGAAAGAATTGTTTAAGAAAATTTTCAACTAAAACGTCCCATGTATCGATCGCCCCTTCAGGTAACGATTCCAACCAATCTTTGGCTTCTCTCTTTAAAGTCCAGGGAAATAACATGAGATATATCTGTTCATCCTCAACTTCTCTTATTTTAAATAGTGTGCAGATCCTATTAAAGGTACGAAGACGATCATTTGGATCTTCCTTCGGCGCACCACTAAATTGGCATTGATTAGTCACCATATGTAGAATTTGTCCTTTGATTTCATAATCTGGCGCATTAATGTCTGGATGAGTAATTGCGTGACCTTGGTCAGTGCGTTTAGCTCTCATTCTGTCTTCCATACTTAAAGGTTCCAAATTTTCCATGATTGAATTTGTTGAATCCGAATCACTAGAGGATTCTGATTTAATGGTTCGTTCCTCAACAATCTCTGTTTGAATGATTGGTGGTTCCGGAGGAAAATTTAATGGTTCAGGATCTATGAATCGTCCCTGAATATTCTCCGGATTCTCAATTGTGAGGTCGGGTTCAAAAAATGGATTATCGGAAATTTGAATTGGAGTACTTGGTCGACTGGATGATGATTCTAAAGGAAAATCAACGGCGATAATATTTGCTAGATGTCTTGATCTAGTTACAGGTGGTGAACGTATAAAAGGTGGTGAACGTCTTGCTCGGTGCATTCACTGAATATCCTATTAGTTTTTAAAAGGAAAGAAAAAATTATATAAGTTATCCAATTAATAGACTTTTATGATTTTGCCCACGTTTCGAATAGCCAAAAGATGCAGCAGAGGGGCAGGATTCGTTTGGTCTCAATATAATTGAGGACTGTTTGGCTCCAATAACCCGGTTCACGTACAAATCCAACTATTACTACGAACCAGAAAATTTTGATGTCTATCAATTTAACCACTTAAAATAAATTTTCGTAATTTTAAGATGTATAGATAAGAAGTAGAAAAAATTCTAAGTCCTAAAAACTAGAATGACGAGAAATAAGAAAGAAAAAGAGCGCGTCGAAAAAGGTCGAAAAAGAAAAGATCGAAAAATAAAAGGCGTCGAAAAATAAGAAAGAAAAAAAAATGACTATAAAACTTAAAAAAAAACTCGACTAACCCAACCTTATTACTATCACTAACTTAAAATTATAATCGCAAATTGAGATTACTAATTGGAATGATAATTGATACATAGGTAAAAGGTGTCTAAAAATATTAAAGCTTACAGGAAAAACTATATCCCAAATGGCAATATCTCAAAAAGGTATTAAAATTTAAAAAAAAAACGTCGCAGAATTCTAAAGCACTTAAATCTTAGTCTAAAGAAAAAGCATTTAAGAGATTTTACGGCAAAGTCTAAAAATCTAGAAATAAAAATAACTATGGCAAAAACTATGAAATAAAAATAAATACGAGCAAAAATTACAAAAGTTACGCTAAAACAATTAAAAAGGGATAAAATATAAAAATATACTAAAAGTTGTAAAAAGTACAATTTTTATAAAAATATTATTTTTATATTATTTATTTTATAAAACTATTAATTTTATATTTTATAAAACTAATTAAACTTAAAAATACAAATTAAATAAATAACTAAATTAAATATTTAACTAATCTAACCTAATTAGGGTTTAAATATAATAATAATAATTATAAACCGTAATTAATGCAGTACTCAGTCAACTGTGGCGTGTCAGACGGGCTCATGCGATCGCATGAGTCCTAAGTTATCCAGCCATGCGATCGCATGGGCTAGGGTTTTGGGCCACAGAGTGGGCTGCTACAGTACCGGACTCGAGTGTTTTTTTTTTTTTTTGCTGTGTTGAATTTTCTGTTTTATATATTTATGTAATATATTTATATAAATTAAATAAAACTTATATTTTTGTAAAATAAAGATAAATAAACTTTTATAGAACTTAAATATTTAACAAACTCTTAAAAATATTTATATTTTTTTTTCTTTTTATATTTTTGAATATATTAAAACGTATTTTTACAAAAGCGTAAATTTTTTTTTTTATATTAGCGTTGCGCTTCCGGATTTTAAGCTAGATGGTTCCCCGGCAGCGGCGCTAAAAATACTTGATGTCAAAGCTAAGGGGTATAAAATACTATTAAATTTTAGCAGGAAATACTATTAAATACGATACAATTTTACACAAGATATTTATTTATTTATTGAATGGATATACTTAAACCTTGCTACAACACTTATAGGCAGTGTACCTAATCATACAGTAGTGTAGTTTTTAGTAAGTCCGGTTCGTTCCACAGGGAAAATCTTTTAATCAAAGCTTAACGCTATATTAATTTTATTTTATAAAAATACGAATATATATATATATATATATATATATATATATATATATATATATATAAGTAATATTATTATTATAAAGGGGGTTTTTACCGTTTAATGTAAAATATTAAATAAATAAAAGACTTAATTTAAAGCGTAAAGTAAATAACGATAATGAAATTGCGATAAATAAAAGTGCGATAAAATAAACTTGCGATAATTAAAAAGTACGATAATTAAAATTGCAATTAAATATAATAACAATAAATAAAAGTGCGATAATTAGAAGTGCAATTAAATATAAAATAAAGGAAATTAAATATGAAATAAAAGAATAATGCTTATTTAAACTTTCCGTAATCATGATGTTTGACGTGTTGATTTTAGTTTTATGCCCATGGGTTAATTGTCCTTTGTCCTAGATTATTTAATATGTCCGTCTGGTTTTTGTCCATAACAGTCCATCAGTCATAAATATAAAGTGCGAGTGTCCTCGTCAAATTATCCTTATACCCGAAGTTTAAATATTTCAACTAATTGGGGACTTAAACTGTAACAAGATTTTAATACTTTGTTTAATAATTACACCAGGATGTCGACTGGGTGTAACCCATGGTTTTAATACTTTGTTATCAATTATGCCAAGTGTCCTTGTACATAATTTCACCCCTGTTTTAATAATTCTAGTGGCTATTAATCCATTCCCGTGTCCGGTTAAATGAACGATTATTCGTACATATAAATACCCCGCCCATCTTGTCCGATCGAGTGTATATGGTTATTTATAGGGACGTCCAATTGTAAATCTTTATATTAACATTAACAAACTATCATTTAGTTAAACAAATATAAAGCCCATTAATAGCCCATAGTCTAATTTCCACAAGTGTCGTTCTTTTGTCCAAACCCCAATTATGGTACAAAGCCCAATTACCCAATTTTAATATTTTTAGCCCAACATCATGATTACTTCGGATTAAATAAGCATAATAATAACTTAGCTACGAGACATTAAATTAAAAAGGTTGAACATAACTTACAATGATTAAAAATAGCGTAGCGTTACACGGACAGAATTTCGACTTACACCCTTACAACATTCGCTAACATACCCTTATTATTAGAATTAAAATTAAAATTAAAATTAAAATATAAATATAAATATATACTACGTATATATTGAGAGAGAGATTGATATTATGGATGGAAAAATGGTGCACCAAAGCTCGATTTTTATAGGCCTGTGATCTGGAAAAGGGGCTCATGCGATCGCATGGATTTATGCCTTCCAGGCCATGCGATCGCATGGCCAGCTGGGGAGAGCCACTTTTGGTTGTTTTCTTCTGCCGACGTTTATTTAAATATAATATAATATATATATATATTAATTTTAAGAATTAATTATATATTATATTATATTCATATGCATAGTTGACTTGTAATTTTTAGTCCGTTGCGTCGAGCGTTGAGAGTTGACTCTGGTCCCGGTTCCGGATTTTCGAACGTCTTTGCGTACAATTTAATATCTTGTACTTTTCGTTTTGAATCTTGTACTCTTGTAATTTTGAGACGTTTCTTATCAATAATTGGAACCTCATTGATTGTATTTTGTACTTTTGAGCTTTTTGGTCGTTTGCGTCTTCAATTCGTTGAATCTGTCTTTTGTCTTCACCTTTTATTATTTAAACGAATATCACTTGTAAATAGGACAATTGCAACTAAAAGCTTGTCTTTCTTGAGGAATAATGCTATGAAATATATGTTCGTTTTTAGCATTATCAGTTTCCGACACGATAAGCAAAGTCTATGAAGTTGAATCCTAAAATTCTTGAACTATTCAAATACCCTTCGATTGTTCTCAACGATTCACGAACAAATATATGTAAATAGATACATATATATACGATAACTTGAAAACGTAACAAAGTGTTATGAAAACGATACTGTGCATTAACCTTATTGGTTTGATTATCTGATTGATATATTTAACTACGGAGTTAAAAGATTATGCCAAACGATTGAATTAAAAGATATTTATCCAGTCTCTTAAAGATTATGATATTATTATGAGTCTCTGTTGTGAGGTCCATGTTGATTTGGGAAATCGTTCATTTTTAACGATATTCGAAATAAATGGTAAAGTGTTTGTTTAAATAACGTAATTTGGAGACATACAATAATAAGGAATATTAACTGTTGGAATTAGATATATGAATAACTTGTGATGTGTATTTTAAAACATATATATTAATACTGAAAATATATAAATTATAATATTAAACTGGTCATAAAACGAATTGTTATTATATATATATATTAACAAATAGCGAGACAATAATTTATAGAAGTAAATGACCAAAACACTCGAAATTTTAATATATACTTTGAGTGGTATAGTTTAAGGATAATTTAAGGCTATATTTTGACAAAGGTGAAATGTCCCGTTCTTATTGATTAAAAACGTTCCATATTAATTGATTTCGTTGCGAGGTTTTGACCTCTATATGAGACGTTTTTCAAAGACTGCATTCATTTTTAAAACAAACCATAACCTTTATTTCATAGATAAAGGTTTTAAAAAGCTTTACGTAGATTATCAAATAATGATAATCTAAAATATCCTGTTTACACACGACCATTACATAATAGTTTACAATACAAATATGTTACAACAAAATAAGTTTCTTGAATGCAGTTTTTACACAATAACATACAAGCATGGACTCCAAATCTCGTCCTTATTTAAGTATGCGACAGCGGAAGCTCTTAATAATCACCTGAGAATAAACATGCTTAAAACGTCAACAAAAATGTTGGTGAGTTATAGGTTTAACCTATATATATCAAATCATAATAATAGACCACAAGATTTCATATTTCAATACACATCCCATACATAGAGATAAAAATCATTCATATGGTGAACACCTGGTAACCGACATTAACAATATGCATATATAAGAATATCCCCATCATTCCGGGACACCCTTCGGATATGATATAAATTTCGAAGTACTAAAGCATCCGGTACTTTGGATGGGGTTTGTTAAGCCCAATAGATCTATCTTTAGGATTCGCATCAATTAGGGTGTCTGTTCCCTAATTCTTAGATTACCAGACTTAATAAAAAGGGGCATATTCGATTTCGATAATTCAACCATAGAATGTAGTTTCACGTACTTGTGTCTATTTTGTAAATCATTTATAAAACCTGCATGTATTCTCATCCCAAAAATATTAAATTTTAAAAGTGGGACTATAACTCACTTTCACAGATTTTTACTTCGTCGGGAAGTAAGACTTGGCCACTGGTTGATTCACGAACCTATAACAATATATACATATATATCAAAGTATGTTCAAAATATATTTACAACACTTTTAATATATTTTGATGTTTTAAGTTTATTAAGTCAGCTGTCCTCGTTAGTAACCTACAACTAGTTGTCCACAGTTAGATGTACAGAAATAAATCGATAAATATTATCTTGAATCAATCCACGACCCAGTGTATACGTATCTCAGTATTGATCACAACTCAAACTATATATATTTTGAAATCAACCTCAACCCTGTATAGCTAACTCCAACATTCACATATAGAGTGTCTATGTGAAATGTCCCGTTCTTATTGATTAAAAACGTTCCATATTAATTGATTTCGTTGCGAGGTTTTGACCTCTATATGAGACGTTTTTCAAAGACTGCATTCATTTTAAAACAAACCATAACCTTTATTTCATCAATAAAGGTTTAAAAAGCTTTACGTAGATTATCAAATAATGATAATCTAAAATATCCTGTTTACACACGACCATTACATAATGGTTTACAATACAAATATGTTACAACAAAATAAGTTTCTTGAATGCAGTTTTTACACAATATCATACAAGCATGGACTCCAAATCTCGTCCTTATTTAAGTATGCGACAGCGGAAGCTCTTAATAATCACCTGAGAATAAACATGCTTAAAACGTCAACAAAAATGTTGGTGAGTTATAGGTTTAACCTATATATATCAATTCGTAACAATAGACCACAAGATTTCATATTTCAATACACATCCCATACATAGAGATAAAAATCATTCATATGGTGAACACCTGGTAACCGACAATAACAAGATGCATATATAAGAATATCCCCATCATTCCGGGACACCCTTCGGATATGATATAAATTTCGAAGTACTAAAGCATCCGGTACTTTGGATGAGGTTTGTTAGGCCCAATAGATCTATCTTTAGGATTCGCGTCAATTAGGGTGTCTGTTCCCTAATTCTTAGATTACCAGACTTAATAAAAAGGGGCATATTCGATTTCGATAATTCAACCATAGAATGTAGTTTCACATACTTGTGTCTATTTTGTAAATCATTTATAAAACCTGCATGTATTCTCATCCCAAAAATATTAGATTTTAAAAGTGGGACTATAACTCACTTTCACAGATTTTTACTTCGTCGGGAAGTAAGACTTGGCCACTGGTTGATTCACGAACCTATAACAATATATACATATATATCAAAGTATGTTCAAAAAATATTTACAACACTTTTAATATATTTTGATGTTTTAAGTTTATTAAGTCAGCTGTCCTCGTTAGTAACCTACAACTAGTTGTCCACAGTTAGATGTACAGAAATAAATCGATAAATATTATCTTGAATCAATCCACGACCCAGTGTATACGTATCTCAGTATTGATCACAACTCAAACTATATATATTTTGGAATCAACCTCAACCCTGTATAGCTAACTCCAACATTCACATATAGAGTGTCTATGGTTGTTCCGAAATATATATAGATGTGTCGACATGATAGGTCGAAACATTGTATACGTGTCTATGGTATCTCAAGATTACATAATATATAATACAAGTTGATTAAGTTATGGTTGGAATAGATTTGTTACCAATTTTCACGTAGCTAAAATGAGAAAAATTATCCAATCTTGTTTTACCCATAACTTCTTCATTTTAAATCCGTTTTGAGTGACTCAAATTGCTATGGTTTCATATTGAACTCTATTTTATGAATCTAAACAAAAAAAGTATAGGTTTCTAGTCGGAAAAATAAGTTACAAGTCGTTTTTGTAAAGGTAGTCATTTCAGTCGAAAGAACGACGTCTAGATGACCATTTTAGAAAACATACTTCCACTTTGAGTTTAACCATAATTTTTGGATATAGTTTCATGTTCATAATAAAAATAATTTTCTCAGAATAACAACTTTTAAATCAAAGTTTATCATAGTTTTTAATTAACTAACCCAAAACAGCCCGCGGTGTTACTACGACGGCGTAAATCCGGTTTTACGGTGTTTTTCGTGTTTCCAGGTTTTAAATCATTAAGTTAGCATATCATATAGATATAGAACATGTGTTTAGTTGATTTTAAAAGTCAAGTTAGAAGGATTAACTTTTGTTTGCGAACAAGTTTAGAATTAACTAAACTATGTTCTAGTGATTACAAGTTTAAACCTTCGAATAAGATAGCTTTATATGTATGAATCGAATGATGTTATGAACATCATTACTACCTTAAGTTCCTTGGATGAACCTACTGGAAAAGAGAAAAATGGATCTAGCTTCAATGGATCCTTGGATGGCTCAAAGTTCTTGAAGCAAAATCATGACACGAAAACAAGTTCAAGTAAGATCATCACTTGAAATAAGATTGTTATAGTTATAGAAATTGAACCAAAGTTTGAATATGATTATTACCTTGTATTAGAATGATAACCTACTGTAAGAAACAAAGATTTCTTGAGGTTGGATGATCACCTTACAAGATTGGAAGTGAGCTAGCAAACTTGAAAGTATTCTTGATTTTATGAAACTAGAACTTTTGGAATTTATGAAGAACACTTAGAACTTGAAGATAGAACTTGAGAGAGATCAATTAGATGAAGAAAATTGAAGAATGAAAGTGTTTGTAGGTGTTTTTGGTCGTTGGTGTATGGATTAGATATAAAGGATATGTAATTTTGTTTTCATGTAAATAAGTCATGAATGATTACTCATATTTTTGTAATCTTATGAGATATTTCATGCTAGTTGCCAAATGATGGTTCCCACATGTGTTAGGTGACTCACATGGGCTGCTAAGAGCTGATCATTGGAGTGTATATACCAATAGTACATACATCTAAAAGCTGTGTATTGTACGAGTACGAATACGGGTGCATACGAGTAGAATTGTTGATGAAACTGAACGAGAATGTAATTGTAAGTATTTTTGTTAAGTAGAAGTATTTTGATAAGTGTATTGAAGTCTTTCAAAAGTGTATGAATACATATTAAAATACTACATGTATATACATTTTAACTGAGTCGTTAAGTCATCGTTAGTCGTTACATGTAAATGTTGTTTTGAAACCTTTAGGTTAACGATCTTGTTAAATGTTGTTAACCCAATGTTTATAATATCAAAAGAGATTTTAAATTATTATATTATCATGATATTATGATGTACGAATATCTCTTAATATGATATATATACATTAAATGTCGTTACAACGATAATCGTTACATATATGTCTCGTTTCAAAATCATTAAGTTAGTAGTCTTGTTTTTACATATGTAGTTCATTGTTAATATAATTAATGATATGTTTACTTATCATAATATCATGTTAACTATATATATAACTATATATATGTCATCATATAGTTTTTTTACAAGTTTTAACGTTCGTGAATCACCGGTCAACTTGGGTGGTCAATTGTCTATATGAAACCTATTTCAATTAATCAAGTCTTAACAAGTTTGATTGCTTAACATGTTGGAAACATTTAATCATGTAAATATCAATCTCAATTAATATATATAAACATGGAAAAGTTCGGGTCACTACACTATGGTTGTTCCGAAATATATATAGATGTGTCGACATGATAGGTCGAAACATTGTATACGTGTCTATGGTATCTCAAGATTACATAATATACAATACAAGTTGATTAAGTTATGGTTGGAATAGATTTGTTACCAATTTTCACGTAGCTAAAATGAGAAAAATTATCCAATCTTGTTTTACCCATAACTTCTTCATTTTAAATCCGTTTTGAGTGAATCAAATTGCTATGGTTTCATATTGAACCCTATTTTATGAATCTAAACAGAAAAAGTATAGGTTTATAGTCGAAAAAATAAGTTACAAGTCGTTTTTGTAAAGGTAGTCATTTCAGTCGAAAGAACGACGTCTAGATGACCATTTTAGAAAACATACTTCCACTTTGAGTTTAACCATAATTTTTGGATATAGTTTCATGTTCATAATAAAAATCATTTTCTCAGAATAACAACTTTTAAATCAAAGTTTATCATAGTTTTTAATTAACTAACCCAAAACAGCCCGCGGTGTTACTACGACGGCGTAAATCCGATTTTACGGTGTTTTTCGTGTTTCCAGGTTTTAAGTCATTAAGTTAGCATATCATATAGATATAGAACATGTGTTTAGTTTATTTTAAAAGTCAAGTTAGAAGGATTAACTTTTGTTTGCGAACAAGTTTAGAATTAACTAAACTATGTTCTAGTGATTACAAGTTTAAACCTTCGAATAAGATAGCTTTATATGTATGAATCGAATGATGTTATGAACATCATTACTACCTTAAGTTCCTTAGATAAACCTACTGGAAAAGTGAAAAATGGATCTAGCTTCAATGGATCCTTGGATGGCTCGAAGTTCTTGAAGCAGAATCATGACACGAAAACAAGTTCAAGTAAGATCATCACTTGAAATAAGATTGTTATAGTTATAGAAATTGAACCAAAGTTTGAATATGATTATTACCTTGTATTATAATGATAACCTACTGTAAGAAACAAAGATTTCTTGAGGTTGGATGATCACCTTACAAGATTGGAAGTGAGCTAGCAAACTTGAAAGTATTCTTGATTTTATGTAACTAGAACTTGTAGACTATATGAAGAACACTTAGAACTTGAAGATAGAACTTGAGAGAGATCAATTAGATGAAGAAAATTGAAGAATGAAAGTGTTTGTAGGTGTTTTTAGTCGTTGGTGTATGGATTAGATATAAAGGATATGTAATTTTGTTTTCATGTAAATAAGTCATGAATGATTACTCATATTTTTGTAATTTTATGAGATATTTCATGCTAGTTGCCAAATGATGGTTCCCACATGTGTTAGGTGACTCACATGGGCTGCTAAGAGCTGATCATTGGAGTGTATATACCAATAGTACATACATCTAAAAGCTGTGTATTGTACGAGTACGAATACGGGTGCATACGAGTTGAATTGTTGATGAAACTGAACGAGGATGTAATTGTAAGAATTTTTGTTAAGTAGAAGTATTTTGATAAGTGTATTGAAGTCTTTCAAAAGTGTATAAATACATATTAAAACACTACATGTATATACATTTTAACTGAGTCGTTAAGTCATCGTTAGTCGTTACATGTAAGTGTTGTTTTGAAACCTTTAGGTTAACGATCTTGTCAAATGTTGTTAACCCAATGTTTATAATATCAAATGAGATTTTAAATTATTATATTATCATGATATTATCATGTATGAATATCTCTTAATATGATATATATACATTAAATGTCTTTACAACGATAATCGTTACATATATGTCTCGTTTAAAAATCATTAAGTTAGTAGTCTTGTTTTTACATATGTAGTTCATTGTTAATATACTTAATGATATGTTTACTTATCATAGTATCATGTTAACTATATATATATATCCATATATATGTCATCATATAGTTTTTACAAGTTTTAACGTTCGTGAATCACCGGTCAACTTGGGTGGTCAATTGTCTATATGAAACATATTTCAATTAATCAAGTCTTAACAAGTTTGATTACTTAACATGTTGGAAACATTTAATCATGTAAATATCAATCTCAATTAATATATATAAACATGGAAAAGTTCGGGTCACTACAGTACCTACCCGTTAAATAAATTTCGTCCCGAAATTTTAAGCTGTTGAAGGTGTTGACGAATCTTCTGGAAATAGATGCGAGTATTTCTTCTTCATCTGATCTTCATGTTCCCAGGTGAACTCGGGTCCTCTACGAGCATTCCATCGAACCTTAACAATTGGTATCTTGTTTTGCTTAAGTCTTTTAACCACACGATCCATTATTTCTACGGGTTCTTCGATGAATTGAAGTTTTTGTTTGATTTGGATTTCATCTAACGGAATAGTGAGATCTTCTTTAGCAAAACATTTCTTCAAATTCGAGACGTGGAAAGTGTTATGTACAGCCGCGAGTTGTTGAGGTAACTCAAGTCGGTAAGCTACTGGTCCGACACGATCAATAATCTTGAATGGTCCAATATACCTTGGATTTAATTTCCCTCGTTTACCAAATCGAACAACGCCTTTCCAAGGTGCAACTTTAAGTATGACCATCTCTCCAATTTCAAATTCTATATCTTTTCTTTTAATGTCAGCATAGCTCTTTTGTCGACTTTGGGCGGTTTTCAACCGTTGTTGAATTTGGATGATCTTCTCGGTAGTTTCTTGTATAATCTCCGGACCCGTAATCTGTCTATCCCCCACTTCACTCCAACAAATTGGAGACCTGCACTTTCTACCATAAAGTGCTTCAAATGGCGCCATCTCAATGCTTGAATGGTAGCTGTTGTTGTAGGAAAATTCTACTAACGGTAGATGTCGATCCCAACTGTTTCCAAAATCAATAACACATGCTCGTAGCATGTCTTCAAGCGTTTGTATCGTCCTTTCGCTCTGCCCATCAGTTTGTAGATGATAGGTAGTACTCATGTCTAGACGAGTTCCTAATGCTTGCTGTAATGTCTGCCAGAATCTTGAAATAAATCTGCCATCCCTATCAGAGATAATAGAGATTGGTATTCCATGTCTGGAGATGACTTCCTTCAAATACAGTTGTGCTAACTTCTCCATCTTGTCATCTTCTCTTATTGGCAGGAAGTGTGCTGATTTGGTGAGACGATCAACTATTACCCAAATAGTATCAAAACCACTTGCAGTCCTTGGCAATTTAGTGATGAAATCCATGGTAATGTTTTCCCATTTCCATTCCGGGATTTCGGGTTGTTGAAGTAGACCTGATGGTTTCTGATGCTCAGCTTTGACCTTAGAACACGTCAAACATTCTCCTACGTATTTAGCAACATCGGCTTTCATACCCGGCCACCAAAAATGTTTCTTGAGATCCTTGTACATCTTCCCCGTTCCAGGATGTATTGAGTATCTGGTTTTATGAGCTTCTCTAAGTACCATTTCTCTCATATCTCCAAATTTTGGTACCCAAATCCTTTTAGCCCTATACCGGGTTCCGTCTTCCCAAATATTAAGATGCTTCTCCGATCCTTTGGGTATTTCATCCTTTAAATTTCCCTCTTTTAAAACTCCTTGTTGCGCCTCCTTTATTTGAGTAGTAAGGTTATTATGAATCATTATATTCATAGATTTTACTCGAATGGGTTCTCTGTCCTTCCTACTCAAGGCATCGGCTACCACATTTGCCTTCCCCGGGTGGTAACGAATCTCAAAGTCGTAATCATTCAATAATTCAATCCACCTACGCTGCCTCATATTCAGTTGTTTCTGATTAAATATGTGTTGAAGACTTTTGTGGTCGGTATATATAATACTTTTAACCCCATATAAGTAGTGCCTCCAAGTCTTTAATGCAAAAACAACTGCGCCTAATTCCAAATCATGCGTCGTATAATTTTGTTCGTGAATCTTCAATTGTCTAGACGCATAAGCAATCACCTTCGTTCGTTGCATTAATACAGAACCGAGACCTTGCTTTGATGCGTCACAATAAATCACAAAATCATCATTCCCTTCAGGCAATGACAATATAGGTGCCGTAGTTAGATTTTTCTTCAATAACTGAAACGCTTTCTCTTGTTCATCATTCCATTCAAATTTCTTCCCTTTATGCGTTAATGCAGTCAAGGGTTTTGCTATTCTGGAAAAGTCTTGGATGAACCTTCTGTAGTAACCAGCTAGTCCTAAAAACTGGCGTATGTGTTTCGGAGTTTTCGGGGTTTCCCACTTTTCAACAGTTTCTATCTTTGCCGGATCCACCTTAATACCTTCTTTGTTCACTATGTGACCGAGGAATTGAACTTCTTCCAACCAAAATGCACACTTTGAAAACTTAGCGTACAATTCTTCCTTCCTCAATACTTCTAACACCTTTCTCAAATGTTCACCGTGCTCTTGGTCATCCTTTGAGTAAATAAGTATGTCATCAATGAAAACAATTACAAACTTGTCAAGGTATGGTCCACACACTCGGTTCATAAGGTCCATGAACACAGCTGGTGCATTAGTTAAACCAAATGGCATGACCATAAACTCGTAATGACCGTAACGTGTTCTGAAAGCAGTCTTTGGAATATCATCTTCTTTCACCCGCATTTGATGATACCCGGAACGTAAGTCAATCTTTGAATAAACAGACGAGCCTTGTAGTTGATCAAATAAGTCGTCGATTCTCGGTAGTGGGTAGCGGTTCTTGATGGTAAGTTTGTTCAACTCTCGGTAGTCGATACACAACCTGAATGTACCATCTTTCTTCTTGACAAACAAAACAGGAGCTCCCCACGGTGATGTGCTTGGTCGAATGAAACCACGCTCTAAAAGTTCTTGTAATTGGCTTTGCAGTTCTTTCATCTCGCTGGGTGCGAGTCTGTAAGGAGCACGAGCTATTGGTGCAGCTCATGGTACAAGATCTATTTGAAATTCAACGGATCGATGTGGGGGTAATCCCGGTAATTCTTTCGGAAATACATCGGGAAATTCTTTTGCAATGGGAACATCATTGATGCTCTTTTCTTCAGTTTGTACTTTCTCAACGTGTGCTAGAACAGCATAGCAACCTTTTCTTATTAGTTTTTGTGCCTTCAAATTACTAATAAGATGTAGCTTCGTGTTGCCCTTTTCTCCGTACACCATTATGGGTTTTCCTTTTTCTCGTATAATGCGAATTGCATTTTTGTAACAAACGATCTCTGCTTTCACTTCTTTCAACCAGTCCATACCGATTATCACATCAAAACTCCCTAACTCTACTGGTATCAAATCAATCTTAAATGTTTCGCTAACCAGTTTAATTTCTCGATTTCGACATATATTATCTGCTGAAATTAATTTACCATTTGCTAATTCGAGTAAAAATTTACTATCCAAAGGCGTCAATGGACAACTTAATTTAGCACAAAAATCTCTACTCATATAGCTTATATCCGCACCCGAATCAAATAAAACGTAAGCAGATTTATTGTCAATAAGAAACGTACCCGTAACAAGCTCCGGGTCTTCTTGTGCCTCTGTCGCATTAATATTGAAAACTCTTCCGCGGCCTTGTCCATTCGTGTTCTCCTGGTTCGGGCAATTTCTAATAGTGTGGCCCGGTTTTCCACATTTATAACAAATTACATTGGCATAACTTGCTCCGACACTACTTGCTCCGCCATTACTCGTTCCGACACCATTTGTTCCTTTCGTTCTATTAACCCCTGGTCCGTAGACCTCACACTTCGCCGCGCTATGACCATTTCTTTTACACTTGTTGCAAAATTTGGTGCAGAACCCCGAGTGATACTTTTCACACCTTTGGCATAGCTGCTTCTGATTGTTGTTGTTATTGCGGTTATTATTGTTGTTGGGATGATTGTTGTAGTTGCTGTTGTTGTTGTTGTTGTTGTTGGGCCGTTTGTTGTAGTTGCGATTGATGTTGCGATTGTTGGGATAATTGTTGCGATTATTGTTGTAATTGCTGTTGTTGTTGTATTGGTGATTCTTATCACTGTTTTCCTCCCACTTTCTTTTGACTTGCTTCACATTGGCCTCTTCAGCAGTCTGTTCTTTAATTCTTTCTTCAATCTGGTTCACTAGTTTGTGAGCCATTCTACATGCCTGTTGTATGGAGGCGGGCTCGTGTGAACTTATATCTTCTTGGATTCTTTCCGGTAATCCTTTCACAAACGCGTCGATCTTCTCTTCCTCATCTTCGAATGCTCCCGGACACAATAGGCACAATTCTGTGAATCGTCTTTCGTACGTGGTAATATCAAATCCTTGGGTTCGTAACCCTCTAAGTTCTGTCTTGAGCTTATTGACCTCGGTTCTGGGACGGTACTTCTCGTTCATCAAGTGCTTGAATGCTGACCACGGTAGTACGTACGCATCGTCTTGTCCCACTTACTCTAGATAGGTATTCCACCATGTTAACGCAGAACCTGTGAAGGTATGCGTAGCGTACTTCACTTTGTCCTCTTCAGTACACTTACTTATGGCAAACACCGATTCGACCTTCTCGGTCCACCGTTTCAATCTGATCGGTCCTTCGGTTCCATCAAATTCCAAAGGTTTGCAGGCAGTAAATTCTTTGTAGGTGCATCCTACACGATTTCCTGTACTGCTAGATCCAAGGTTATTGTTGGTATGTAGCGCAGCCTGTACTGCGGCTATGTTTGAAGCTAGAAAAGTACGGAATTCCTCTTCATTCATATTCACGGTGTGTCGAGTAGTCGGTGCCATTTCCTTCAAAATAGTCAAATGGAACAAGTTAATCATACAGAATATTAAGAGTAGTTAATAGTATTTCGTAGCATAATATGAACTCATTTGTAAAAGCTTTTTCTTCATATTAGCATTTTATAAGTTTAAATTCGGGTAGTACCTACCCGTTAAGTTCATACTTAGTAGCTAATATACAATTCAACTACTACAATTCTATATGAAAAACTGATTATAATAATAATTCGCGTTCAAACTTTTACACAATATTTTACAAACTTACAATACCGCTTATTTTACATATAGCATGAAATATAGCACACAATAAATTTGATACAGATGGTTGTGAAGATAATTCTAGCTAGTACACAAGTCGTTCAGCAAAGGCAATAAAGACACGTAATTCATACGTCCAGAAACAAGTCATGCATTCTGGTTTTACTAGGATTACTTCCCATCCTTGGTCTTGTGGAACATAACCGTTATGGCCGTTGATAAGACAGCGTGTTGTAACGTTGTCAAAGGGACGAGGGTTACGTAATGTCCAACAGTCCCGTAACAATCTAAAAACCTCATTTCTTACCCCAATTACCGACTCCGTCACTTGTGAGAACATTTTGTTTAATAGTTGTAGCCCGATGTTCTTGTTCTCACTTTGGTGAGAAGCGAACATTAATAATCCGTAAGCATAACATGCTTCTTTATGTTGCATGTTAGCCGCTTTTTCTAAATCACGAAGTCCAATATTCGGATATATTGAGTCAAAATAATTCCTTAACCCATTGCGTAAAATAGCATTTGGGTTCCTCGCAATATATGCGTCAAAGTAAACACATCGTAACTTATGGATTTCCCAATGTGATATCCCCCATCTTTCGAACGAAAGCCTTTTATAAACCAAGGCATTCTTGGAACGTTCTTCGAATGTCTTACAAACTGATCTCACCTTAAATAGTTATGCCGAAGAATTCTGACCGACTCTAGACAAGATTTCATCAATCATGTCTCCGGGTAGGTCTCTTAAAATATTGGGTTGTCTATCCATTTTGTGTTTTTATACTGTAAAATAGACAAGAGTTAGATTCATAAAAAAAATACTTATTAATACAAGCAATTTTTACATATATCGTAAAGCATAAGCACACTATATTACATATATTACACCACACGAATACAACTATCTTATTCCGACTCGCTCGTTTCTTCTTCTTCGGTTTTGGTTCGTTTTGCCAAGTTTCTAGGGATATATGATGTTCTCCTAATACTAACTGTCGTTTTCCACAACGGTTTAGAAAAACCTGGTGGTTTAGAGGTTCCCGGGTCATTGTTACAACTTAAGGACTTCGGGGGTTGACGATACATATAAAGTTCATCGGGGTTGGAATTAGATTTCTCTATTTTTATGCCCTTTCCCTTATTATTTTCTTTTGCCTTTTTAAATTCAGTTGGGGTAATTTCTATAACATCATCGGAATTCTCGTCGGAATCCGATTCATCGGAGAATTGGTAATCCTCCCAATATTTTGCTTCCTTGGAAGAAACATCATTGACCATAATTAACCTTGGTCGGTTGGTTGAGGATTTTCTTTTACTTAACCGTTTTATTATTTCCCCCACCAGTTCTATTTCTTCATCCGGTTCCGATTCTTCTTCCGGTTCCGATTCTTCTTCCGGTTCCGACTCTTCTTCCGTTTCCGACTCTTCTTCCGGTTCCTCTTCGGGAACTTGTGAATCAGTCCACGAATCATTCCAATTTACATTTGACTCTTCATTATTATTAGGTGAGTCAATGGGACTTGTTCTAGAGGTAGACATCTATCACATAATATCAAACGCGTTAAGAGATTAATATATCACATAATATTCACATGTTAAAAATATATAGTTTCCAACAAAATTTGTTAAGCAATCATTTTTCAAGTAAACACGGTCGAAGTCCAGACTCACTAATGCATCCTAAAAACTCGATAAGACACACTAATGCAAAATTCTGGTTCTCTAATACCAACGCTCGGATACCCACTGAAATGTCCCGTTCTTATTGATTAAAAACGTTCCATATTAATTGATTTCGTTGCGAGGTTTTGACCTCTATATGAGACGTTTTTCAAAGACTGCATTCATTTTTAAAACAAACCATAACCTTTATTTCATAGATAAAGGTTTTAAAAAGCTTTACGTAGATTATCAAATAATGATAATCTAAAATATCCTGTTTACACACGACCATTACATAATAGTTTACAATACAAATATGTTACAACAAAATAAGTTTCTTGAATGCAGTTTTTACACAATAACATACAAGCATGGACTCCAAATCTCGTCCTTATTTAAGTATGCGACAGCGGAAGCTCTTAATAATCACCTGAGAATAAACATGCTTAAAACGTCAACAAAAATGTTGGTGAGTTATAGGTTTAACCTATATATATCAAATCATAATAATAGACCACAAGATTTCATATTTCAATACACATCCCATACATAGAGATAAAAATCATTCATATGGTGAACACCTGGTAACCGACATTAACAATATGCATATATAAGAATATCCCCATCATTCCGGGACACCCTTCGGATATGATATAAATTTCGAAGTACTAAAGCATCCGGTACTTTGGATGGGGTTTGTTAAGCCCAATAGATCTATCTTTAGGATTCGCATCAATTAGGGTGTCTGTTCCCTAATTCTTAGATTACCAGACTTAATAAAAAGGGGCATATTCGATTTCGATAATTCAACCATAGAATGTAGTTTCACGTACTTGTGTCTATTTTGTAAATCATTTATAAAACCTGCATGTATTCTCATCCCAAAAATATTAAATTTTAAAAGTGGGACTATAACTCACTTTCACAGATTTTTACTTCGTCGGGAAGTAAGACTTGGCCACTGGTTGATTCACGAACCTATAACAATATATACATATATATCAAAGTATGTTCAAAATATATTTACAACACTTTTAATATATTTTGATGTTTTAAGTTTATTAAGTCAGCTGTCCTCGTTAGTAACCTACAACTAGTTGTCCACAGTTAGATGTACAGAAATAAATCGATAAATATTATCTTGAATCAATCCACGACCCAGTGTATACGTATCTCAGTATTGATCACAACTCAAACTATATATATTTTGAAATCAACCTCAACCCAGTATGGCTAACTCCAACATTCACATATAGAGTGTCTATGGTTGTTCCGAAATATATATAGATGTGTCGACATGATAGGTCGAAACATTGTATACGTGTCTATGGTATCTCAAGATTACATAATATACAATACAAGTTGATTAAGTTATGGTTGGAATAGATTTGTTACCAATTTTCACGTAGCTAAAATGAGAAAAATTATCCAATCTTGTTTTACCCATAACTTCTTCATTTTAAATCCGTTTTGAGTGAATCAAATTGCTATGGTTTCATATTGAACCCTACTTTATGAATCTAAACAGAAAAAGTATAGGTTTATAGTCGGAAAAATAATTTACAAGTCGTTTTTGTAAAGGTAGTCATTTCAGTCGAAAGAACGACGTCTAGATGACCATTTTAGAAAACATACTTCCACTTTGAGTTTAACCATAATTTTTGGATATAGTTTCATGTTCATAATAAAAATCATTTTCTCAGAATAACAACTTTTAAATCAAAGTTTATCATAGTTTTTAATTAACTAACCCAAAACAGCCCGCGGTGTTACTACGACGGCGTAAATCCGATTTTACGGTGTTTTTCGTGTTTCCAGGTTTTAAGTCATTAAGTTAGCATATCATATAGATATAGAACATGTGTTTAGTTTATTTTAAAAGTCAAGTTAGAAGGATTAACTTTTGTTTGCGAACAAGTTTAGAATTAACTAAACTATGTTCTAGTGATTACAAGTTTAAACCTTCGAATAAGATAGCTTTATATGTATGAATCGAATGATGTTATGAACATCATTACTACCTTAAGTTCCTTTTATAAACCTACTGGAAAAGTGAAAAATGGATTTAGCTTCAATGGATCCTTGGATGGCTCGAAGTTCTTGAAGCAGAATCATGACACGAAAACAAGTTCAAGTAAGATCATCACTTGAAATAAGATTGTTATAGTTATAGAAATTGAACCAAAGTTTGAATATGATTATTACCTTGTATTAGAATGATAACCTACTGTAAGAAACAAAGATTTCTTGAGGTTGGATGATCACCTTACAAGATTGGAAGTGAGCTAGCAAACTTGAAAGTATTCTTGATTTTATGTAACTAGAACTTGTAGAATATATGAAGAACACTTAGAACTTGAAGATAGAACTTGAGAGAGATCAATTAGATGAAGAAAATTGAAGAATGAAAGTGTTTGTAGGTGTTTTTAGTCGTTGGTGTATGGATTAGATATAAAGGATATGTAATTTTGTTTTCATGTAAATAAGTCATGAATGATTACTCATATTTTTGTAATTTTATGAGATATTTCATGCTAGTTGCCAAATGATGGTTCCCACATGTGTTAGGTGACTCACATGGGCTGCTAAGAGCTGATCATTGGAGTGTATATACCAATAGTACATACATCTAAAAGCTGTGTATTGTACGAGTACGAATACGGGTGCATACGAGTAGAATTGTTGATGAAACTGAACGAGGATGTAATTGTAAGAATTTTTGTTAAGTAGAAGTATTTTGATAAGTGTATTGAAGTCTTTCAAAAGTGTATAAATACATATTAAAACACTACATGTATATACATTTTAACTGAGTCGTTAAGTCATCGTTAGACGTTACATGTAAGTGTTGTTTTGAAACCTTTAGGTTAACGATCTTGTCAAATGTTGTTAACCCAATGTTTATAATATCAAATGAGATTTTAAATTATTATATTATCATGATATTATCATGTATGAATATCTCTTAATATGATATATATACATTAAATGTCTTTACAACGATAATCGTTACATATATGTCTCGTTTAAAAATCATTAAGTTAGTAGTCTTGTTTTTACATATGTAGTTCATTGTTAATATACTTAATGATATGTTTACTTATCATAGTATCATGTTAACTATATATATATATCCATATATATGTCATCATATAGTTTTTACAAGTTTTAACGTTCGTGAATCACCGGTCAACTTGGGTGGTCAATTGTCTATATGAAACATATTTCAATTAATCAAGTCTTAACAAGTTTGATTACTTAACATGTTGGAAACATTTAATCATGTAAATATCAATCTCAATTAATATATATAAACATGGAAAAGTTCGGGTCACTACAAAAGGTACGTGACACTAAACGTAAAATGCAAGTTTTCTAAGCGTACGAAAATGCGTTCAAGAAACCGGAACCAGGACATGAGTCGAGTGATGACGTACGACTTATCGGAACAAAAATTACAAGTCAACTATGCACGTAAATTTAATATAATATATAATTAATTATTTAAATTAAATATATTATATATATTATATAAAAATATGTCGACAAGCTAAAAGTTAAAAAAATTGTGAGATGAATTTTGGGGCCATGCGATCGCATGAGAAATAGGCATAAAATCCATGCAATCGCATGGGGTTCAGTTTCAGCAAATGTACTATAAATTCTCCAGTTTTCTGCGAATGTTTTTCACACACATCTGTCTCTCTACTCTCTATATTTATATTATTATTATTATTATTAATATTATTATTATTATTATTGTTATTATTATTATTATTATTATTATTATTATTATTATTAATTCTAATATTATTATTAGAAATATTAGTAGTAATATTAATTAATATTATACAAAAAAAATACTACGACGAGGTCATAAGCGTGTCACTTTCAAAATGGGTTTTCAAGCGGGATAGAGCTAAGGAAACTTTGGGTTATAGCTATGAAGGTTATGGGTAATATTCATGGGTACTATTCGCAAGTCAAACCTAGTGTTTATCATCTCCGTTGTGTCTACGTACTTTCCTGCAATATTGAATCATAATATTGATACGTGAGCATTCATATCTTATCTTTTATATATTAATTGTGTATCAATGTCTAGTGCTCGAGTATATATGTTTATGCATGCTTGTATACTAAATTTCATCGTTAAACAGTTTATAATGAATCACGAATTAAATACATATATTACTAGTAAAAGGTATATTATATACATGTTTTTGAAAAGCTAACGAAAAATCAATAACTTTTCATTTAGATATTGAATAGTTTCGATGAACGGATTAAAAGATATGATCAACTGAATTATGATTGACGTTAATTGAAATTGCTTTTGAATCTGCAATTAAGATTTAAACAACTTGTATACGAGATTGATAAAATGGATTTTTAAATATTACCAGCCGAGTAAATGAATTCTTATATAAAGCACGTCTCGTTTTGTTGAACTATTGTCAAAATTGACTTTTTGAAACAACTTTGGATAACTTTTGTATGTCGATCTCGACCATTAGGATTATGATACACTATGACCAAACCTAGCTTGGTAGACATTTATTGACCAACATATGCTCTCTAGGTTGAGATCTACGGTTATTTGGTATTTCGAGTTTCGATCACATTTCGGTGAACAACTTTATGTACTGCTAAGGTGAGTTTCATTCGCTCCCTTTTTAATTGCTTTTGCAATCTATATTTTTGGGCTGAGAATACATGCACTTTATTTTAAACACAATGGATACAAGTATATACTAAATTCTACACCGAGTTTGAACCGAAAATCCCTTAGCTTTGGTAACTAGTAACTGCCAGGTATAAGAACTGGTGGGCGCGAATAGTTGTATATGGATCCATAGGGCTTGACATCCCCGTCTGTTTCAGGTATAGAAACCCTAGCCTGAACTATTAAACAGACGTATGCTATTTGAGTTTAGTACATGTTGGTTTGTGTGTATTGTACATGTTGGTTGCATGTATGTTAAAACAGGGGTACTTATTATATAGACGTTAAAGTTTTGTTACCAGGGTGCTCAATCTTGTAGAATATTTTGATAAACGTTTCTGGATGAAACAACTGAAATCTTGTGATCCACCTTTATGTACAGATTATGCAAAACATTAAAACTATGAACTCACCAACCTTTGTGTTGACACTTGTTAGCATGTTTATTCTCAGGTTCCCTAGAAGTCTTCCGCTGTTTGCTTATATGTTAGACAAGCTATGTGCATGGAGTCTTACATGGCATATTTTTCAAGGAAACGTTGCATTCACCAAATCATCACCATGTATCTTATTTTGACTGCATTGTCAACGAAAGTACCATTATAAACTATTATTTACGGTGATTGTCTATATGTAGATATCATCAGATGTCGAAAACCTTTGATTTAAATATTCATTTATGGTGTGCCTTTTCAAAAGAATGCAATGTTTACAAAACGTATCATATAGAGGTCAAATACCTCGCAATGAAATCGATGAATGATGTGTTCGTCCATATGGATTTGGAGCGATCATCATAGTTGGTATCAGAGCGTTGGTCCTAGCGAACCAGGTCTTGCATGAGTGTGTCTAACTAATAGTTGTTAGGATGCATTAGTAAGTCTGGACTTCGACCGTGTCTGCATGTCAAAAGTTTTGCTTATCATTTTTTATTAGAAATTACCTGCTTATCATTCCTAGTCTAGACACATTTTACTGCATTGATTACATGAATAGTGTATAGACAAAAATCATATCTTAGCGTATCTGTTACTGTAAACTTTTCCTGACATCTTTCGAAAATTTCTCCGTGATTTATGGAATTTGGTATTATATATACATATGTAAATTATGTATTAAAGAATACCAAACTAAATTCTATAATCTAATTCATATCAAAAATCATCTCCCTAATTATATAAGATGGATCCCGTATCTAGTTCAAATTCCTTAAACTCTGACAACTATTCCGATATGGATATTCACCTAAATTCCGAAGACAGTGTAACCAGAATGGATCAACCAATTAGCCATAATCTCTTCTGGATGAATTGGGGATGAGTTCGTAGCCTACTTAATTATTGGAGACAATAAGAAGGCGATCCCTTCCATCCACCACATTGCCCTCTTGGCGAAGAACCTGAAGCACTTACCGGCGAACCTGTTCGAGACACCATTTTCTCTCTCATTTCCAGAGTATCTCTTCATGATAATATACTATCTCAAATTCTGGATCTTATTCATCCGTTCGTCCGAACCGCCAATCATCTCGGTGTAGTAGAAGAAGTCAACGAGCTTCGCGCTCGGGTAGTGGCTTTAGAGAATATGGTGTAAAGGTTACAAGCACCAGCAGCATCACCGGCATCAACAGTACCACCAACAACAACACCAACAGTACCATTACCACCACCAACAATATTCACATCGCAAACCTCAACTTCACAATCTGTTCCACGAGCATCAACATCATACGCACCGTAGTTTCCAAGAAATACCAGCAACAATAACCGATGAAGTATTAACTCATTCCCCTGAAGAAATTTTATGTATATTTAATATATATGAATTTTGAAATCAAAATAAATCTTTTCGTACTAAGCTTTTACGTGTGAATCTTAACTGGTAGGTACTACTCGGTTAGTTTATATTACTAATATGCAATGATGTACATCCTTCCTTAACAACTTAACCATTGTTAACTACAATCTCTGTTTCAACTTAATGAATTCCATTTCATAATAAACAAAGTGTATTATTCAATTACATAATTGATTTTACATTTTCATTTTCGATATACTCGAAACTTTCCAGAAAACATCATTTTTACCTTGCAAAGTTAGCAAGAGTTCCATAAGCACCAACATGATTCACTGAGGAAATATCAATAAAACTGAATAACGAAGTATTGATTACATTAGTAAAATACTCCACGAAGATTATGAAATCTTTAATGTTTTAGAGATTATTCATTTCTAATCCAGCCAAAAATTAAATGAGCTTAATATGATATTAACTCATTAAATCTGTGTTACATCTGAAGAAAATATACATACATATATTTTCATAAAGATGATAATAAAAATTCTTTTGTACAAAGTGTTAATTGCGAAATCTTTAACGGGTAGGTAATTTCCGGGAAATATATAAGTTCGCAATTAATATGTTACACTGTACATTCTTCAACTTTGATTCAAAAATTATTAACAATGCTCACAATGATATACAATCGTTTTCATACAAATTCAATTACATATTCTGATATTAACGGATCAGAATCCAAGTCATAACTCTGAACCGGTGACATCATTCTTAGATCTCTACATCTTTCAAAGCTATACTTTGAATTTAAATCTGTGCAAGATCCAATAGCA
The DNA here is from genome assembly GCF_046630445.1 of Rutidosis leptorrhynchoides. Classification (NCBI taxonomy): domain Eukaryota; kingdom Viridiplantae; phylum Streptophyta; class Magnoliopsida; order Asterales; family Asteraceae; genus Rutidosis; species Rutidosis leptorrhynchoides. The sequence continues at coordinate 430,024,703 of NC_092337.1, forward strand.
TTGTTTTTACCAAAAATAACCTTGTAATTCCTTTTCAAAGTATCCAGTATTATCAACCATTCAATTAGTCAACGACGACCTTTCAGACTTGTAACTTTGGCATATACGTTTTTGTTACTGGGGAACCTTTCATGTTCCACCACATTAACAGTAAATGTACCAGCAAATTCATTAATCCGTGACTTAAAGTCTCTCCAAAAAACCATTATTATTGTTCATTGAAACCCTATCATGTACTCATCCACATCTTGTAACAGTAATTGCCATACCAACTACCGGGAATTAGCAATCAGTATTTCGAATTTCGCAGCAATTCTACGCCAACAGTTATATATATACATATAATGTCTATCTCCTAGACTTATTTACTTCGGAGGTGAAGTTTCTGAAAACCACCCAAACTGCGTAACTAGTTCTTCGAATTTTTTGAAAAATGCTGATGAAGTTGCAAAAACTGTAAACGACCTTAACAGTCAAAAGTTTGATGATAAATAATAGTATGGTGGTAAAGCTGAGAAAAAGAGAAGGTTTGAAACTGAAAACGGATTGAGTAGACCATGAAGGAGGCTGTGGACAAATCACAAAGACTAAACCTGCCTTCAAAGAATACAAATGATTCATTATCTGCTGAAGTCATTAATGAATACCTTGCTCCTGACTCAAAATCCGTTACGAACAAATCTTCTTCATCATCCTTCGATATTAAAAATTCAAAGATATTATCATATCTTTCATTATAAATATCTTCGATATTTCTGAAGATATCTTCATAACTATTATCATCCGAAATTATTTATCTCTTCACAATATCTGTGTTACATCATAAAAGAAACTATTTTAGTTTCTAATTTCTGAAAATTTCAAAAAATGGATGTTTTTGAAGTAGTGTTGGGAATTGAAGCATGAGTTAGTATAATATAATGACACTTGATCAACGTGATTATATTACAGTAAGTCATGCTGAGTTTTTAATGGAACGTGATAAAGGTTCACAGATCATACCCTCATTATAAACCATGTTACATAACTCTTTCATTCTATTTAACCTCTAAACATATCAAGAAAATATTTTTTCTTGATGATTCGGTCTTTTTCGAGGTATTCTGGTAATTAGACAAGTCAGATTGTGCTATTACCGTTTCTTTCTTAGAATATTAATTATGTTCATTCCGAAATTCATACCTACGAATTCTGGACCATTATTCGCTTGACTTAAAGTCGGGAAGAGAAAACGAAAGGATGAAGCTCCGAAATATAATGGAAAATATAAAGCCCAAAAACAACCCCGAAATTACAAACCGTGTATATCAATGCATATAGCAATATAAAGACACGGGAGAATGAAAAATAATATAACTCCAAGGTAATAGTAGAAGAAAATAACCTCCTCTGGTGGCAGATGAAAAAGAAGAATGAATGATATGATAGCCAAGAAAATATCAAGAATCAGAACTGGATGAAGCATTTTCACAAATCTTTTGTAAGTATGAAATAAGGAAGTAGATTATAGGAGTGGTGAAAATAAATGAAACGGAAGAGGTCAATTTATAGCAAAATATCAGACATAGCAATCGAGGCAAATTACGCATTTAATCAAAGGAAATCCTAATTTCCTTAAATTCCAAAGAATCAAATCTTATTTAAATTATGAAGATTTTCTATTCCTTAAATTCTGAAAATCAATCGTTACTATGTCAAGAGATAAGACGAATCTCTATTCTCCATTTCACTCTATTACGATAACTTCCCTCATACACTTCGAGTAATTAGATTTTTTTTATCCATATTATTCAACGGTGATAAAAATTCTATTTATCAACACATATTCGTCATGAAAACATTTTTATTGTTAGCCATGACGACCTCACTCAAATTTCGGGACGAAATTTCTTTAACGGGGAGGTACTGTGATGACCCGAAAATTTCTGACCAAATTTAAACTTAATCTTTAACGTTTCCGATACAATAAGCAAAGTCTATAAAGTTGAATCCTAAAATTCTTGAACTATTCAAATACCCTTCGATTGTTCTCAACGATTCGCGAACAAATATATGTAAATAGATACATATATATACTATAACTTGAAAACGTAACAAAGTGTTATGAAAACGATACTGTGCATTAACCTTATTGGTTTGATTATCTGATTGATATATTTAACTACGGAGTTAAAAGATTATGCCAAACGGTTGAATTAAAAGATATTTATTGAGTCCCTTAAAGATTATGATATTATTATGAGTCTCTGTTGTGAGGTCCACGTTGATTTGGGAAATCGTTCATTTTTAACGATATTCGAAATAAATGGTAAAGTGTTTGTTTAAATAACGTAATTTGGAGACATACAATAATAAGGAATATTAACTGTTGGAATTAGATATATGAATAACTTGTGATATGTATTTTAAAACGTATATATTAATATTGAAAATATATAAATTATAATATTAAACTGGTCATAAAACGAATTGTTATTATATATATATATATATATATATATATATATATATATATATATATATATATATATATATATATATATATATATATATATATATATATATATATATATATTAACAAATAGTAAGACAATGATTTATAGAAGTAAATGACCAAAACACTCGAAAGTTTAATATATACTTTGAGTGGTATAGTTTAGGGATAATTTAAGGCTATATTTTGACAAAGGTACGTGACACGAAACGTAAAATGCAAGTTTTCTAAGCGTACGAAAATGCGTTTGAGAAACCGGAACCGGGACATGAGTCGAGTGATGACGTACGACTTATCGGAACAAAAATTACAAGTCAACTATGCACGTGAATTTAATATAATATATAATTAATTATTTAAATTATATATATTATATATATTATATAAAAATATGTCGACAAGCTAAAAGTTAAAAAAAATTGTGAGCTGGATTTTGGGGCCATGCGATCGCATGAGTAATAGGCATAAAACCCATGCGATCGCATGGGGTTTAGTTTCAGCAAATGTACTATAAATTCTCCAGTTTTCTGCGAATGTTTTTAACACACATCTGTCTCTCTACTCTCTATATTTATATTATTATTATTAATATTATTATTATTATTAATATTAATATTATTATTATTAATTCTAATATTATTATTAGAAATATTAGTAGTAATATTAATTAGTATTATACAAAAAAAAATACTACGACGAGGTCATAAGCGTGTCACTTTCAAAATGGGTTTTCAAGCGAGATAGAGCTAAGGAAACTTTGGGTTATAGCTATGAAGGTTATGAGTAATATTCATGGGTACTATTCGCAAGTCAAACCTAGTGTTTATCATCTCCGTTGTGTCTACGTACTTTCCTGCAATATTGAATCACAATATTGATACGTGAGCATTCATATCTTATCTTTTATATATTAATTGTGTATCCATGTCTAGTGCTCGAGTATATATGTTTATGCATGCTTGTATACTAAATTTCGTCGTTAAACAGTTTATAATGAATCACGAATTAAATACATATATTACTAGTAAAAGGTATATGATATACATGTTTTTGGAAAGCTAACGAAAAATCAATAACTTTTCATTTAGATATCGAATAGTTTCGATGAACGAATTAAAAGATATGATCAACTGAATTATGATTGACGTTAATTGAAATTGCTTTTGAATCTGCAATTAAGATTTAAACAACTTGTATACGAGATTGATAAAATGGATTTTTAAATATTATCAGCCGAGTAAATGAATTCTTATATAAAGCACGTCTCGTTTTGTTGAACTATTGTCAAAATTGACTTTTTGAAACAACTTTAAGTGGCTCTATTGAGTCAACATCAATCGTCGATTTATTGACGACTTGACTGACTCTTAGAGCCTAAATTAAATTTCAGGCAGGATTTCAAACCCATGAAAATTTGATTATACCATTTTCATGGCGTCTATTATTATTTTTATTTTAGTATTTTTAAAAAAAAAAAAAACTTTTTCCTACTTAAAGGTCGGAGGTCCTCTCGGAAGCAATCTCTTTATCCGTCGAATAAAGAGAGGGATGACTTTCTCTACTCTTGAGAGTGTTTCACTCTGGGTGGAGAAATGACTTGTCTTTATTCTCGGATAGGGGAATGATTGTCTACATCTCACCTCCCCCATACACCGCTCATATGGTATTGGGTTTTGTTGTTGTTGTTGTTGTTTGGATAACTTTTGTATGTCGATCTCGAGCATTAGGATTATGATACACTATGACCAAACCTAGCTTGGTAGACATTTATTGACCAACATATGCTCTCTAGGTTGAGATCTACGGTTATTTGGTATTTCGAGTTTCGATCACATTTCGGTGAACAACTTTATGTACTGCTAAGGTGAGTTTCATTTGCTCCCTTTTTAATTGCTTTTGCAATCTATATTTTTGGGCTGAGAATACATGCACTTTATTTTAAACACAATGAATACAAGTATATACTAAATTCTACACCGAGTTTGAACCGAAAATCCCTTAGCTTTGGTAACTAGTAACTGCCAGTTATAAGAACTAGTGGGCGCGAATAGTTGTATATGGATCCATAGGGCTTGACATCCCCGTCTGTTCCAGGTATAGAAACCCTAGCCTGAACTATTAAACAAACGTATGCTATTTGAGTTTAGTACACGTTGGTTTGCGTGTATTGTACATGTTGGTTGCATGTATGTTAAAACAGGGGTACTTATTATATAGATGTTAAAGTTTAGTTACCAGGGTGCTCAATCTAGTAGAATATTTTGATAAACGTTTCTGGATGAAACAACTGAAATCTTGTGATCCACCTTTATGTACAGATTATGCAAAACATTAAAACTATGAACTCACCAACCTTTGTGTTGACACTTGTTAGCATGTTTATTCTCACGTTCCCTAGAAGTCTTCCGCTGTTTGCTTATATGTTAGACAAGCTATGTACTTGGAGTCTTACATGGCATATTTTTCAAGGAAACGTTGCATTCACCAAATCATCACCATGTATCTTATTTTGACTGCATTGTCAACGGAAGTACCATTGTAAACTATTATTTACGGTGATTGTCTATATGTAGATATCATCAGATGTCGAAAACCTTTGATTTAAATATTCATTTATGGTGTGCCTTTTCAAAAGAATGCAATATTTACAAAACGTATCATATGGAGGTCAAATACCTCACAATGAAATCGATGAATGATGTGTTCGTCCATATGGATTTGGAGCGATCGTCACAAACACTTTTGGTGGACGGGTATGAAAGCCGATATTGCTAAATACGTAGGAGAATGTTTGACGTGTTCTAAGGTCAAAGCTGAACATCAGAAACCATCAGGTCTACTTCAACAACCTGAAATCCTAGAATGGAAATGGGAAAACATTACCATGGATTTCATTACTAAATTGCCAAGGACTACATGTAGTTATGATACTATTTGGGTAATAGTCGATCGTCTCACCAAGTCAGCACATTTCTGCCAATGAGAGAAGATGATAAAATAGAGAAGTTAGCACGACTATACTTGAAGGAAGTTGTCTCCAGACATGGAATACCAATCTCTATTATCTCTGATAGGGATGGCAGATTTGTCTCAATGTTTTGGTAAACATTACAACAAGCATTGGGGACTCGTCTAGACATGAGTACTGCCTATCATCCACAAACTGATGGGAAAAGTGAAAGGACGATATAGACTCTTGAAGACATGCTACGAGCATGTGTTTTTGATTTTGGAAACAGTTGGGATCGACATCTACCGTTAGCAGAATTTTCCTACAACAACAGTTACCACTCGAGTATTGAGATGGCACCGTTTGAGGCACTTTATGGCAGAAAGTGCAAGTCTCCGATTTTTTGGAGTGAAGTGGGGGATAGACAAATTATGGGTCCAGAAATTATCCAAGAAACTACCGAGAAAATCATTCAAATTCAACAACGGTTGAAAACCGCTCAAAGTCGACAAAAGAGCTACGCGGACAGTAAAAGAAAGGATATAGAATTTGAAATTGGTGACATGTCATGCTTAAGGTTTCACCTTGGAAAGGCGTTGTTCGATTTGGTAAACGGGGGAAATTAAATCTGAGGTACATTGGACCATTCAAGATTACTGATCGTGTCAGACCAGTAGCTTACCAACTTGAGTTACCTCAACAACTCACGGGTGTACATAACACCTTCCACGTCTCGAATTTGAAGAAATTCTTTGCTAAAGAAGATCTCACCATTCCATTAGACGAGATTACAATTAACGAAAAACTACAATTCATTGAAGAACCCATCGAAATAATGGATCGTGAGGTTAAAAGACTTAAGCAAAATAAAATACCAATCGTTAAGGTTCGATGGAATTCTCGTAGAGGACCCGAGTTCACCTGTGAGCGTGAAGATCAAAGGAAGCTCAAATACCCGTACCTATTTCCAGAAGATGCGTCAACACCTTCAACAACTTAAAATTTCGGGACGAAATTTATTTAACGGGTAGGTACTGTAGTGACCCGAACTTTTCCATGATTATATATTAAATGAAATTGATATTTACATGATTAAATGTTTTCAACATGTTAAGCAATCAAACTTGTTAAGACTTGATTATTTGAAATGAGTTTCATGTAGACAATTGACCACCCAGTTTGCCTGATGATTCACGAACGTCATAACTTGTGTTAATTATATAATCGTTTTATTTTTTATGATGTAAGTTTTTATTATATATATATATATATATAAGAAAAAATACAATTAAATAAAAGATGTACAAGTAAAATACTATTTGCTACAGTAAAATACTATTTGCAACAGAAAAATACTATTTGCTACAGTAAAATACTATTTGCTACAGTACACACAATTTACTCGTATTCAATCCGTATTCGTACTCGTACAATACCCAGCCTCTAGACGTATATAGTATTAGTATATACACTTCAATGATCAGCTCTTAGCAGCCTTAATGAGTCACCTAAACATGTGGGAACCATCATTTGGCAACTAGCATGAAATATCTAACAAAAATACAAACTAATGGAACCTTATATTCAAGGGTAGGATCACATTTTTCTTCACCAACCATACCACTTTCATTTTTCAACTTTTATCCATCAAACTTATCTCTCTCTTGTTCTCTCTTGATGTTCTAAATGTTCTTCATCACCTTCATCAAAATCTAGCTCAATCTAGCTCATAAATCCTAACTTAGATCAACTTATAAAATAACTACTCAAGAACACACCAAAAACACTTTCAAGTTTACTAGCTTACTTCCAATCTTGCAAATCCATTTCAAGTGATCATTTAATCTCAAGAAATCTTTCTTATTTACATTAAGATATATTTTTAATTCAAGGTAATACTCATATTCAAACTTTGATTCAATTTCTATAACTATAACAATCTTATTTCGAGTGAAAATCTTACTTGAACTTGTTTTCGTGTCATGATTCTGCTTCAAGAACTTTCAAGCTATCCAAGGATCCTTTGAAGCTAGATTTATATTTCTCATTTCTAGTAGGTTTACCTACTAAAATTAAGGTAGTAATGATGTTCATAACATCATTCAATTCATACATATAAAACCATCCTATTCGAAGATTTAAACTTGTAATCACTAGAACATAGTTTAGTTAATTCTAAACTTGTTTGCAAATAAAGTTAATCCCTCTAACTTGACTTTTAAAATCAACTAAACACATGTTCTATATCTATATGATATGCTAACTTAATGATTTAAAACCTGGAAACACGATGAACACCGTAAAACCGGACATACGCCGTCGTAGTGAAACCGGGGGCTGTTTTGGGTTAGAAAAATAAAAACTATCTTAATCTATGAATTGGAAGTTTATTTTCTGGAAAAATGATATTTCATACGAACATGATACTATATCCAAAAATCATGGTTAAACTCAAAGTGGAAGTATGTTTTTCAAAATGGTCATCAAGATGTCGTTCTTTCGACGGAAATGACTACCTCTTTAGTAAATGACTTGTAACCTGTATTTTCAACTATAAACTTAAACTTTTTCTATTTAGTTTCATAAATTATAGTTCATTATTAAACCTTAGCAACTTGAATCATTCAAAACGGATTTAAAACGAAGAAATTATGGGTAAAACAAAATTGAAAAATTTTACTTGTTGTAGCTACGAAAATTTTTCAGCAAATCTACACTAATCACATCCTAGCTAACTTATATTGTATTATACATGTATTCTAACATATATTATGTAATCTTGGGATACCATAGACACGTATACAATGTTTTGACATATCATGTCGACCCATCTATATATATTATTTGGAACAACCATAGACACTCTATATGCTTTAATGTTCGAGTTCACTATACAGGGTTGAGGTTGATTCCAAAAATATATATACTTTGAGTTGTGATCTAGCCTGAGACGTGTATACACTGGGTCGTGGATTGATTCAAGATAATATATATTGATTTATTTCTGTACATCTAACTGTGGACAACTAGTTGTAGGTTACTAACGAGGACTGCTAACTTAACAAACTTAAATCATAAAAACGTAATAAAAAATGTTGTGAATATATTTCAATCATACTTTGATATATATGTACACATTTGTTATAGGTTCGTGAATCGACCAGTGGCCAAGTCTTATTTCCAATGAAGGAAAAATCTGTGAAAGTGAGTTATAGTCCCATTTTTAAAATCTAATATTTCTGGGATGAGAATACATGCAGTTTTATAAATGTTTTACGAAATAGACACAAGTAATCGAAACTACATTCTATGGTTGGATTATCTAAATTGAATATGCCCCTTTAGCTTTGTATCCTAAGAATTAGGAAACAGTACCCCTAATTGATGCGAATCCTAAAGATAGATATATGGGCCTAACAAACCCCATCCGAGGTACGGATGCTTTAGTACTTCGATTTTTATACAGACGAGATGATTCTATTATACAGACGAGAGGATTCTGTTTTGGGGATATTCTATATGCATCTTGTTAATGTCGGTTACCAGGTGTTCATCATATGAATGATTTTACCTTAATGCAGACGAGAGGATTCTGCTTGAGAATTATGTTTATAAAATGAAATCTTGTGGTCTATTATTATTATTACAATTTGATATATATAGATTAAACCTATAACTCACAAACATTTTGTTGACGTTTTAAGCATGTTTATTCTCAGGTGATTATTAAGAGCTTCCACTGTTGCATGCTAAATTAAGGACAAGAATTGGAGTCAACATGCTTGTATAATATTGTTTAAAAACTGCATTCGAAGACTTAAGTTATTGTGTAATATTATTGTAAACCATTATGTAATGGTCGAGTAAAAACGCTATATTTTAGATTATCATTATTTGATAATCTTCGTAATGTTTAAACCTTTATCGATAAAATAAAGGTTATAGTTTGTTTTAAAAACGAATGCAGTCTTTGATTCGCAATGAAACCAATTAATATGAACCGTTTATAATTGATATGAACGAGACATTTTACAAATAATTATAAATAAATAATTATTATAATAACATACAAACACACCCAAGGTCAAAAGGGTCATTTCAGCTAGGCCCAAAACGCGGGTGTTACATTAACCAAGATCGCCAAAGCACCCTTTATGGCCAAACTCCATTTGGGACACGCACACTCCTATCACATACACCGGATAAGCAGACTTTCGATACAAGGTCTTTAACACTTCTTGTTAAAATCGAATCATCATCTCTCTATCTCCCTAGTCGGTCACCACCTTCTCATTAGTTCATGAGAAGACCCGTTGAGGCTATACAAAATCTCAACTTGTCCATTGACACCACCTTAGTAAACATATCCTCGGGATTCTTCATACCAAGGACTTTCTCCAATATCAAAGTACCATTCTCAATATGTTCTCGAATAAAATGATACCTCAAATCAATGTGTTTCATACGATTATGAAACACCGAATTCTTCGCGAGATTGATTGCACTTTGGTTGTCACAATATAAGACGCAATTGTCTTGTCTTTTACCCAACTCACACAAGAAGTTCTTCAACCAAACAAGCTCCTTAGAAGCTTCCGCAATAGCCATATACTCGGCCTCGGTGGTTGACAAAGCAACACTCCTTTGTAGTCTAGACATCCAACTAACTGTCGTCTTACCAACCATGAACACATATCCCATAGTACTCTTACCTGAATCACCAAATCCACCCGTTTGCATCCGCATAACCTCTAAGTATAACATTGCCCTTAGTGAAACATAATCTCATACTAGAAGTACCTTTCAAATAACGAAGCAACCATTTAACCGCTTCCCAATGCTCCTTCCCCGGATTAGACATATAACGGCTTACAACTCCCAATACATGAGCTAAATCCGGTCTCGTACAAACCATGGCATACATAATACTTCCCACGACCGATCTATACGGAACCTTTTCCATCACCGCTTTGTCTTCTTCCATTTTAGGTGATTGATTCTTCGATAACTTCATCGCGCTACCCAAAGGCATAGTACGAGCCTTTGTTTTATCAACATTAAACTTTTCTACTACTTTCTCAATATACTTGGATTGAGACAAGTATGGAACACCTTTAGAACAATCACACACAATACTCATTCCAAGTATTTACTTAGCACTACCAAGATCCTTCATCTCGAACTCTTTTGAAAGCATACCTTTCAACCTATTGATCTCGGACATGTCCGAACCCGCAAGCAACATGTCATCAACGTATAACAATAAGATTATGTAAGAAGACTTGAATTTCTTCAAGTAACAACAATGGTCCGCTTCACATTTTACAAAACCAACCTTCTTCATATACTCATCAAATCTCAAGTACCATTGCCGAGGTGCTTGCTTCAATCCATACAAACTTTTCTTTAACATACAAACCCACTTTTCTGTACCCTTTACCTCAAAGACCTCGGGTTGCCTCATGTATATCTCTTCATCAAGATCCTCGTGTAAGAATGCGGTCTTCACATCTAGTTATTGTAGATGTAAGTCCTCGGATACGACCAACAAAAGCACCAAACGAATAGTAGTCATCTTCACCACCAGTGAAAATATCTCTTGGTAATCAACCCCTTTCCTTTATTGAAACCCTTTAACCACTAACCATGCTTTGTACCTCTTCTTGCCATCCATCTCATTCTTTATTCTATACACCCATTTGTTTTACAACACCTTTTTATCATGAGGTTGGATCGGTTTCATTAGTAGTCTCCTCATCACTAGAACTCGCACCATGTTCAGAATTATCACCGCTATCCGAACCATCCCCATCATTGTCAAGATCCGACCCATCACCATTAATCGGCAATTCATTGTTCCCCGAACTCCCACTAGAACCCGCAATATCATCAAGAGAAACATCATCAAGAATAACATGATCCGGTTTTTGACTCTCCGTTACCGGTTTGCCATAGACCGAATCTTCATCAAAGGTAACATCACACGATTGGATAACTCTTCTAGCTTCATTATCCAAATAACGATAGCCCATCTCATCCAAACCATAACCAATGAATGTATACTTCTTTGACTTAGCTTCAAGTTTATCTTTATCAATATCTTTGGTTTTCACATAAACATTACACCCAAAGATTCTAAGATGATCATAACTAACCTTTTTACCTAGCCATTCTTCCTCAGGAATTCGAAAACCCAATGGTGTTTTTGGTCCCCCTATTAATCAAATAAGCCGCCGTATTAACCGCATCCACCTAAAACATCTTAGGAAAACCGGTATGTAGTCTCATACTTCTAGCCCTTTCATTCAACGTACGATTCATACGTTCGGCGATCCTATTGTGTTGCGGTGTTTCCAGTACTATTTTCAACATTCTAATACCGAACTTTGCACAATGGTCTTTAAACTCAAGACTACCATATTCTCCTCCATTGTCCGACCTTAAGCACTTGACCTTTAAATTTGTCTCATTATCAACCATAGCTTTCGACTTCACAAAAGTACCAAAAACTTCGGATTTAGTTTTAAGAAAGTAAACCCATACCTTTCGAGTGGAGTCATCAATGAAGGTGACATAATAACGAGAACCTCCATGTGATTCTACATTCGTTGGCCCAAAAACATCGGTATGAACTAGCTCCAATTTCTTCAACTTTAGTGAATTCCCTGATTTAACAAAAGTTACCTTCTTTTGCTTCCCATAAGTACATGGTTCGCAAAACCCAAGCTCTATCTTTTTTAAATCCGGAATTCTCCCACTCGAACTAAGAACCTTCATACCCTTCTCACTCATATGCCCTAGTCTTCGGTGCCATAGAGTAAAACAAGCCCCAACGTCAATCGTAGCAATCACCGTGTCTTCTTCAAACACCTCAATCATATAAAGAGTTCCCCTTTTATGTCCACGTGTTATGACACTACTACCCTTAATCACTTCCCATTGGCGATTCTTGAAAGTAACCTCATTACCTTCTTCATCTAATTGACCAACCGAGATTAACTTCCTCTTTAACTTAGGAATAAACCTCACGTTCTTCAAAGTCCAATTAGAACCAAGAGTTGTCTTTAATACAACATCTCCTATACCTTTAATCTCAAGACCTTTAATCTCAAGTTTGTTTATGTATAGACAACAAATATTGCTATGTCAAGTGTTCAGTATGCTGCCTAGTCTACCAGCACAAGGTAGAGTGTATTCTTCGAATCAGCACAGGATGAGTACTCAGCAATTCAAGAATATCAAGTGACTCAGCATAAGAAGACCCAGTAAACCTGGTAAGTAGCATACAACACAAGACAGCCATGCTCCATTACAAGCATGGTGGTTTCCCGAGTGGTCTACATCAATTGTACTATTCAACAGAAGTCAAAGACAAAGTTGAACAGGAAAGGACACGCGTCGGCGGATGACAAGTGACCTTACAAGACCACGTGGGAATGCAGAAGTTTAACACATGTGCAAACATGTGCTATACTTTTTCAATGCCTAGGGAACACAACATTCTATTTGTTTAAATGAATAGTGGTACCAAACCAAATTGGGGTGTTGATAATGCTAAAAACGAACATATATTTCATAGCATTATTCCTCAAGAAAGACAAGCTTTTAGTTGCAATTGTTCTATTTACAAGTGATATTCGTTTAAATAATAAAAGGTGAAGACAAAAGACAGATTCGACGAATTGAAGACGCAAACGACCAAAAAGCTCAAAAGTACAAAAGACAATCAAAGAGGTTCCAATTATTGATAAGAAACGTCTCGAAATTACAAGAGTACAAGATTCAAAACGCAAAGTACAAAATATAAAATTGTACGCAAGGACGTTCGAAAATCCGGAACTGGGACCAGAGTCAACTCTCAACGCTCGACGCAACGGACTAAAAATTACAAGTCAACTATGCACATAAATATAATATAATATTTAAATAATTATTATAATTATTTATATATTATAATAAATAATAAAAACCGTCGGCAAGAAAGACTCCAAAGGGACTGAGCTGTAATTTCATTCTCCGCGACTCGCGGAGTTTGAAGGCAAAAATGCCGCGAGTCGCGGAGCCCCAAAAGTCGACTTTTCCTATAAAAGCAACCGAATTCTGATCGCAAATCATCATCTTTTTCTTCTTCTCCTCATACGTAAAATATATATATATATATATATATATATATATATATATATATATATATATATATATATATATATATATATATATATATATATATATATATATATATATATATATATATTTATAATTTATATTTTAATTTTAATTATAATTCTAATAATAAGGGTATGTTAGCAAATGTTGTAAGGGTGTAAGTCGAAATTCTGTCCGTGTAACGCTACGCTATTTTTAATCATTGTAAGTTATGTTCAACCTTTTTATATTAATGTCTCGTAGCTAAGTTATTATTATGCTTATTTAAAACGAAGTAATCATGATGTTGGGCTAATTACTAAAATTGGGTAATTGGGCTTTGTACCATAATTGGGGTTTGGACAAAAGAACGACACTTGTGGAAATTAGACTATGAGCTATTAATGGGCTTTATATTTGTTTAACTAAATGATAGTTTGTTAATGTTAATATAAAGATTTACAATTGGGCGTCCCTATAAATTACCATATACACTCAATCGGACACGATGGGCGGGGTATTTATATGTACGAATAATCGTTCATTTAACCGGACACGGGAATGGATTAATAGCCACTAGAATAATTAAAACAGGGGTGAAATTATGTACAAAGGACACTTGGTATAATTGATAACAAAATATTAAAACCTTGGGTTACACTCAGTCGACATCCTGGTGTAATTATTAAACAAAGTATTAAAATCTTGTTACAGTTTAAGTCCCCAATTAGTTGGAATATTTAACTTCGGGTATAAGGATAATTTGACGAGGACACTCGCACTTTATATTTATGACTGATGGACTGTTATGGACAAAAACCAGACGGACATATTAAATAATCCAGGACAAAGGACAATTAACCCATGGGCATAAAACTAAAATCAACACGTCAAACATCATGATTACGGAAGTTTAAATAAGCATAATTCTTTTATTTCATATTTAATTTCCTTTATTTTATATTTAATTGTACTTCTAATTATCGCATTTTTATTGTTATTGTATTTAATCGCACTTTTAATTATCGTACTTTTTAATTATCGCAAGTTTATTTTATCGCACTTTTATTATTGGCAATTTCATTTATCGTTATTTACTTCATGCTTTAATTTAAGTCTTGTATTTATTTTTAATATTTTACATTTGGTTTTAACTGCGACTAAAGTTTTAAAATCGACAAACCGGTCATTAAACGGTAAAAACCCCCCTTTATAATAATAATATTACTTATATATATATTTGTATTTTTATAAAAGTAAACTAATATAGTGTTGAGCTTTGTTTAAAAAAGATTCCCTGTGGAACGAACCGGACTTACTAAAAACTACACTACTGTACGATTAGGTACACTGCCTATAAGTGTTGTAGCAAGGTTTAAGTATATCCATTCTATAAATAAATAAATATCTTGTGTAAAATTGTATCGTATTTAATAGTGTTTCGTTGTAAAATTTAATAGTATTATATACCACTCCGCTACCACACATCAAGTATTTTTGGCGCCGCTGCCGGGGAACTTCTCTTAAAAGCCAGAAGCGCAATGCTAATAAAAAAAAAAGATTTTTAGTTTACTTTTATTAAAATTCGTTTTTGTAAAAAAAAACGTTTTAAATATTCGAAAATATAAAAAGAAAAACAAAAATATAAATATTTTTAGGAGTTTGATAAATATTTAAGTTTTATAAAGTTTCTTTGTTTTTATAAAAACATAAGTTTTATTTAAGTATTTTGTTTTTATTTAAAAACATATAAATATAAAAAATATATATATATAAATCTAGTTTTAAGATTTTTATTTATAAAATTATAAAGTGATTCTATTTTTATTTAAGTTTTAAATATAAAGTTTTATTAATACACATATTTAAAAACAGAAAATAAAATAAATAAATAAATAAAGAAAAACGCGTTGAAATTAAACCTGTTAGTTGAAATTCTGAACCCCGCGACTCGCGGGGTTTGATGCATTAAATACCGCAACTCGCGGAGGTATTCTGACACGCGACAGAAGCCCTAATCAGGCATTAATTACGGAGTTATTATTATTATTATTTATTAATTAAAACCCTAATTATGTTTTTAGTTTTTAATTAGTTTTTAGTTTTTATTATTATTTTGTATATTTTGTTTAAATTAGTTTAATTAATTTGTAAAATTAATAGTTTTATTAAATAAATAATATAAAAATAATATTTTTATAAAAATTGTAATTTTTACAACTTTTTGTATATTTTTATATTTTGTCCCTTTTTAATCGCTTTAGCGAAACTTTTGTATTTTTAGCTCATATTTAGTTTTAAACTTAGTTTTTGCCATAGTTATTTTTACTCCTAGATTTTTAGGCTTTTCCGTAGAATTCCTTAAGTGCTTTTTCTTTAGACTAAGATTTAGGTGCTTTAGAATTTTGCGACGCCTTTTTAAGTTTTAGTTTCTTTTTAAGTTATTTCCATTTGGGATTTAGTTTTTCTTGTAAGCTTTAATATTTTTAGACGACTTTTTACCTATGTATCACTTATCATTCCAATTAGTAATTTCAATTTGCGATTATAATTTTAAGTTAGTTGTAGTAATAAGGTTAGGTTAGTCAAGTATTTTTAAGTTTTATAAGTTTCTTTTATTTTTCCGTCACCTTTTATTTTTCAACCATTTTTCTTTTTCGACCTTTTTCGATGAACTCTTTTTCTTTCTTATTTCTCGCTATTCTAGTTTTAGGACATAGATTTTTATTCTACTTCTTATCTAAATTTCTTAAAATTACGAAAATTTATTTTAAGTGGTTAAATTAATAGACATCAAAATTTTCTGGTTCGTAGTAATAGTTGGATTTGTACGTGGACCGGGTTATTGGAGCCAAACAGTCCTCAATTATATTGAGACCAAACGAATCCTGCCCCTCTGCTGCATCTTTTAGCTATTCGAAACGTGGGCAAAATTAGAAAAGTCTATTAATTGGATAACTTATTATAATTTTTCTTTCCTTTTTAAAACTAATAGGATATTCAGTGAATGCACCGAGCAAGACGTTCACCACCTTTTGTACGTTCACCACCTGTAACTAGATCAAGACATTTAGCAAATATAACCGCCGTTGATTTTTCTTTAGAATCGTCATCCAATCGACCAAGTACTTCAGTTCAAATTTCCGATAATCCATTTTTTGAACCCGACCTCACAATTGAGAATCCGGAGAATATTCAGGAACGGTTCGTAGATCCTGAACCACTAAACTTTCCTCCGGAGCCACCAATCATTCAAACAGAGATTGTTGAGGAACGAACCATTAAATCAGAATCATCTAGTGATACCGATTCAACAAATTCAATTATGGAGAATCTGGAACCTTTAAGTATGGAAGACCGAATGAGAGCTAAACGCACTGGCCAAGGTCACGCAATTACTCATCCAGACATTAATGCGCCAGATTATGAAATCAAAGGACAAATTCTACACATGGTGACTAATCAATGTTAATTTAGTGGTGCGCCGAAGGAAGATCCAAATGAACATCTACGTACCTTTAATAGGATCTGCACACTATTTAAAATCCGAGAAGTGGAGGATGAACAGATATATCTCATGTTATTTCCCTGGACTTTAAAGGGAGAAGCCAAAGATTGGTTGGAATCGTTACCTGAAGGGGCGATTGATACATGGGATGTTTTAGTTGACAAATTTCTTAAACAATTCTTTCCTGCATCTAAAGCCGTAAGACTTCAAGCAGAAATTGTTACGTTCACACAGAAACCGAATGAAACTCTATATGAGGCATGGACAAGATATGGAAAGTTGTTAAGAGGATGTCCGCAACATGGTTTAGACACCTGTCAAATAGTACAAATATTCTACCAAGGATGCGACATCACTACAAGAAAAGACATAGATATAGCAGCTGGTGGTTCTATTATGAAGAAAACCGAAACTGATGCTTACAAAATTATTGATAACACTGCTTCCCACTCACATGAGTGGCACCAAGAAAAAGATATCATTAGATCATCTAAAGCAGCTAGAGCCGATTCTAGCCATGACTTAGATTCCATTTCCGCAAAGATAGATGCTGTGGAGAGACGAATGGAAAAGATGACTAAGGATATTCACTCAATACGAATTAGTTGTGAGCAGTGTGGAGGACCACATTTGACAAAAGATTGTCTCAGTATTGAATTAACAATGGAACAAAGAGAGAATATTTCATACATAAACCAAAGGCCTGGAAATAATTATCAGAATAATTATCAACCGCCAAGACCGATTTACAATCAAAACCAGAATTATAACCAAAATATTCCATACAACAACCAACAAGGTCCTAGCAATCAACAAGTATCCAATAATACTTACAATCAGCAAAGACCGAATTTTCAAAACAAACCACCACAACAAACCGATGATAAAAAGCCGAATTTAGAAGATATGATGACAAAGCTAGTTGAAACTCAAACACAGTTTTTCACATCTCAGAAACAAACCAATGAACAAAATGCTCAAGCATTTAGAAATCAACAAGCTTCTATTCAAAATCTGGAACAAGAAGTAAGTAACCTAGCAAGGTTAATAGGTGAAAGAAAACCGGGAAGTCTACCTAGTGATACAAACGCTAACCCCCGGAATGAAACAGCTAAAGCCATTACCACAAGAAGTGGTACAACACTTAAACCACCTGAAATACCTGTAACTTCTGATGAAGCCATTCCTACTCCACAAGAACCACAACCTGATCAAGATAAGGAAAAAGAACCGGTAGTTGAAAAGGTTAATGAAGATAACACAGCTAAGGCTAAATGTAACGACCCTACTTTTTCCGTTATCTTTTACCGTTAATTATTTAACGACCGTTAACTGTTATTCGTGCCACGTCATTTCTATGACCTATATTATTATTTTTGTAATAATATATTAATTATTATGTGTTAAATGAATATTTGTATTCATATTTTAAATCGTACGTTTCTACGTGTCGCGGATTTCTGTCCGGCGAATCTTTTCGGTTTTCAAACCAACGGTCGCGTTTTTGGGATATTTAAATCCTAATTATTTTAAATATGATATTTTAAGGTCATATAATTATATAGGGTATTTATATTTATTTTTCGTCGCGCGTTTATTATCTTTCCAGATTTTTAATCGCGTAAGTGCGTTTTCGCGTTTCGGGACTCGTTCGGGCTTTCGGGCCATCAGGAATTAATCACTTAGCAACTTGGGCTAGTGGGGCCCACTCCACACACCCCCATTCAGCCGAAATTTCAAGGGGGGAGGGAGTATACTCCCCATTTTTCCCATATTTCATTTTATTTTTCACATTCCATTTTCTTTTATCAAAACCTAATTTCTTGTTTTGCTCTCTCTCCCTCCTTTTTGCTCTCTTGGCCGTCACCCACCACACCCATCATCATCATCATCTTGCTTCAACATATAGCTTGGATCAAGGATTAAAATGCATCAACGCGTTCCTCGTTCCGTTCTCTACGCGATTATACTTCTCGTTTCTTGATTAGGGTATAAACCCTAACCCTAGAACTTTTGATTTTTCATTATATTTCTGTATTTTGATTATATATTAATAGTATGATGATTACTTGTTGTTGTAATGGTGTTTGTATGCATAGAAATTACTCGAATACATATGTTTTCGGTTTGATATAATTGGGACAGCAGCTATTTCGTGTCTTTCTGTTATTGTGACTGTTATAAAAGTTAAAATAAAGTATATAAATGAGTTCCTCTCATCAAGACATTAATTTTAGACTCCGGATTCATACCGTTTCGATTCCCGGAACCCTAATTATGATCAAAGTGGTATTTTGTTAAGATTGAAATGTGATTTTGGTATGAACCAGGTTTGGTCCGACTTTGTGACCATATTTGGTGACTTTAGGGTGTGTTAGTGTGTTAGGACTGATGGTGGGGCGAACTTTCATGTTCGGGTCATCTCAATCCAAGCCACGAATCACCCGTTACGTCTAAAACACGTTTTTGATTGAATTAAAGTTCCAAGTAGTGTATTGGCTGTATATCACGACTTGTGGGCTGTTCTTGGTGTGTTCTTGAGGGTACCAAAGTGTCGGGTGGTTTGCTTAGGCGGAGATATATGTAAGGCTCGCCGAAAACCGACACCCGGGGCTCAAGATACGACCCGATGAACTTTTGATTTAAAACTTGGGATTTATTATTAAACTTATGATATAAATAATGGATTTCATTATCATTTAATTACTTATGATCTAAAAATTAATTATTATTATTATTTAAGACTTATGATATATATTTATTATATCATTTAATTAATACTTATGATTTAATTAACATTTTAATTAAACTTGTGATTAATAATACTTTCATTATTAATGGAAAATACTTATGATAAGTATTAAATAAGACTTATAATAAGGATTAATTAATTATTTAATTATTATAAGGCTTAGTTATTATTTAATTATAATTTAATTATTAAATACTTATGATTTAATGATTATAATTAGAAACTTATGATATGATTAATAATTCATTATTAATTAATAATACTTATGATATAATTTAAAAATTTATTATTAATGAATAATACTTATATTATGACTAATATTTAATTAATTAATTAAATGCTTATGTTATATTAATTATATCATTTAAACTTATATTAACTTTAATAATTCATTTTAATTTAGTTAAACTTATGTTATGACATAATTAGACATATTTAACTTTAATAAATGTTATAACTTATATTATTATTATAACTTACACTTTTAAAATTAACGTTGACTATGTTTGACCAAGGTTGACTTTTGAGTTGACTTTCGGTGGACTTTGACTTTCAGTTGACTTCTGTTGACTTTCTAAATAAGGAAACTTTCCTAACTTCAAAACTTTCTAAAAATAGAACTTTCTAAATTTAGAAACTTTCCAAAAATAGAAACTTTCCAAAAATAGAAACTTTCCAAAAATAGAAACTTTCCAAAAATAGAAACTTTCCTAAAATAGAAAACTTTCCAAAAATGGAAACCTGCTAAAAATAGAAACTTTCTAAAAATAGAAAGTGTGTGTCCGTATGCTGTTCCAGTCAAACCGATGCTTGTCGAGTGTTATTCTATGTCTACTTGCAACATGTACAATAGCTATCATACTAAGACTTGACCTAAGTTAGTTATTTATATCGACCTGCTTTATTTATAGGTCGGCGTTGTGATCATTCATGATCACTTTACTTCATTTGCTGTTCGCATAATTGTGTGGTTACTTCGTTTGCTAATAAGGTGAGTTATAGTCCCATTTTTCTATTTTAAATCTTTTGGGATGAGAATACATGCAATTTATTTTATATTTTGGACACAAGTGGAAGTTGGTTTAAATTATTCATTGTGAGTCGAACAAAAATATTCCCTAATCTGGTAATTGTAATCACTGGTTTCTACTGGTGAACGCGAATCCTATGGATAGATCTATCGGGTTTGACAACCCCATTTCGAGCTAGTCGCGCTAGCAATTTATAATCGGAATGTTTAGTACTTCGTATTTTGTTGTAGATACACTTGTTCGGTGTATATTATTTATTGTGTTTGGCAAGGGTAAATAAATGGTTAAGTGGTTACCAGGTGGCTCACGGAAAATGGAATAATGTTTTATTATATGTTTTCTAGCATATAATTTGGTGGTTCAAAAAGGAGTTTTTATGTTTTCAAACATAAATTTTTATTGTTTAAATTAAATATTGTTTGCAATATTAAACCTATAATTCACTCAACATTTTTGTTGACAGTTACTCGCATGTTTTATTCTCAGGTTCATGATTGATTGCTTCCGCTGTGCTTAGAGAGTCTGCATATTTATGATGGCAGCTTTTGTTAAACATTAACTTGCATTCTATTTTGTTACATTAAAAAGTGGTTGTTTGTTGACTTTATTTTGGTCAACTTTTGGTTAAAGTATTATTGTATAGTTTTTCTAAACTTATACATTTTAGTAGATTTCCTTTATAGGAAATCATTTTTAAATAAAGAATGCAAGGTTGTTTTATTAAATTCATATAGAGTTTCGATCAAGCTGTGGGACCAAGTGACGGAGCCGTTAAGTGTTTTGACGGAGTCGTCACACTAAACCTTATGTTAAACCATACCAACCACCACTTCCTTATCCGAGTAAAATGAAGAAAGAAAAACTTGAAGCCGAGCAATCCAAATTCTAGGATATGTTTAAACAGATAAATGTAAATCTTCCTTTCATTGATGTGATTTCAGGAATGCCTAGATATGCTAAATTCTTGAAAGATCTAATCTCAAATAGAAAGAAAATGGAAGAACTCTCGGCTGTTACTATGAATGCTAATTGTTCAGCAGTGCTGTTGAATAAGATACCAGAAAAACTATCTGATCCAGGAAGTTTCACAATTCCATGTTTTCTGGGTAGTCTTAGTTCAATAGAAGCATTGGCAGACTTAGGTGCTAGTATAAATCTAATGCCATATTCACTATACGCTAAACTAGACCTTGGAGAATTGAAACCAACCAGAATAAGCATACAACTAGCCGATAGATCAATAAAATATCCTAGAGGGATAATGGAGAACATGCTAGTTAAAGTTGGTACTTTAGTATTTCCAGTAGATTTTGTTGTTCTGGACATGGAAGAAGATTCTCAAGTTCCTCTCATATTAGGAAGACCATTCTTAAACACGGCTAAAGCAATGATAGACGTGTTCGGTAAGAAACTGACCCTAAGTATAGAGGATGAGAGTGTTACCTTTTCAGTTGATAGAGCAATGCAACAACCACAATCTGCAGATGATACATGTTATTATATTCAAACTATAGATGCACATGCAGAATTATTAGAAGAATTTCCAGAATTACAAGGAACAGGAGAATGTTCTTTAGGAGAAGGTAATGAACCAATTGATGAAGCTGAAATGTTAGCTACACTTATGGCTAATGGATATGAACCAACAACAGAAGAAATTCAAATGCTAAAAGAAGAAGACAGATATCGATACAAATCATCGATAGAAGAACCTCCGAAATTAGAGTTAAAGCCACTTCCAAACCATTTGGAATATGCTTATTTACATGGTGAATCTGAATTACCTGTAATAATATCGTCTTCTCTTACTGAAAATGAGAAATCACAACTCATTTCTGTGTTGAAAGCTCATAAACCAGCCATTGCATGTAAGATTCATGATATTAAAGGAATAAGTCCTTCGTATTGCACACATAAAATCCTTATGGAAGAAGGTCATAAAACGTATGTGCAACGCCAACGAAGACTAAATCCTAATATGCAAGATGTAGTTAAGAAAGAGATTATTAAACTGCTAGATGCAGGTTTAATTTATCCAATCTCTGATAGTCCATGGGTAAGCCCAGTTCAATGCGTGCCTAAGAAGGGTGGCATGACTGTCATTACAAATGAGAAAAATGAGCTTATTCCTACTAGAACTGTAACAGGATGGCGTGTGTGTATTGATTATAGAAAATTAAATGACGCCACCAGAAAAGATCACTTTTCCTTACCTTTTATTGATCAAATGTTGGAAAGATTAGCCGGAAATAGTTACTATTGTTTTCTAGATGGATTTTCCGGATATTTTCAAATTCCAATAGCACCCGAAGATCAAGAGAAAACCACATTCACGTGCCCTTATGGTACTTTTGCTTACAAACGCATGCCATTTGGACTTTGCAACGCCCCTGCAACCTTTCAAAGGTGCATGATGGCAATTTTTCACGACATGATAGAAGAATGCATGGAAGTTTTCATGGATGACTTTTCAGTCTTCGGTGATACATTTGAATCATGTCTAGCTAATCTTGAACGAATGCTTCTTAGATGCGAACAATCAAATCTAGTACTTAATTGGGAGAAATGCCATTTCATGGTTAAAGAAGGCATCGTTCTTGGACATAAAATTTCAAAAGAAGGAATTGAGGTGGATAGAGCTAAAGTAGATGTAATTGCTAAACTTCCACATCCCACCAATGTTAGAGGAGTTAGGAGTTTTCTAGGGCATGCCGGTTTTTACCGATGTTTCATAAAAGATTTTTCTAAAATTGCCACTCCTATGAATAAACTCCTAGAAAAGGATGCTCCATTCATCTTTTCAGATGAGTGTATCAAATCTTTTAATATTCTTAAAGAGAAACTCACTAATGCACCGATCATGATAACACCAAATTGGAATCTACCATTTGAACTAATGTGCGATGCAAGTGATTTTGCAATGGGAGCCGTTTTAGGACAAAGGATTGAAAAACGATTTCAACCTATATATTATGCTAGTAAGACGTTACAAGGAGCACAAACGAACTATACAACTACTGAAAAAGAACTCCTTGCTATTGTCTTTGCTTTTGACAAATTTCGATCATATCTCGTTCTAGCAAAAACGGTGGTCTATACCGACCATTCTGCTCTTAGATACTTATTTTCAAAACAAGATGCTAAACCAAGATTAATCCGTTGGATCTTACTCTTACAAGAGTTTGATATTGAAATCCGAGATAAAAGAGGAGCAGAAAATCTCGCCGCTGATCATCTTTCTCGTCTTGAAAATCCCGAATTAGAAGTTCTAAATGAATCAGCCATACAAGACAATTTTCCTGATGAATATCTATTGAAGATAGATTATAAAGAAATCCCATGGTTTGCAGACTATGCAAATTACTTGGTTTGTGGATTCCTTGAAAAAGGATTATCGTACCAAAGACGAAAGAAATTCTTCAGTGATATAAAACACTATTTCTGGGAAGATCCACATCTGTTTAAAAGTTGTCCCGATGGAATAATACGCCGATGTGTATTTGGAGATGAAGCTAGTAAAATATTAAACCATTGTCACACAGGACCAACAGGAGGGCATTATGGGCCTCAACTAACAGCAAGAAAAGTTTATGAAGCTGGATTCTATTGGCCTACAATTTACAAAGACGCACACCTTCTTTACAAATCCTGTGATGCATGTCAAAGGGCCGGAAAAATAAGTCAACGTGATGAAATGCCACAAAATGTCATCCAAGTATGTGAAGTATTTGACATTTGGGGTATTGACTTTAAGGGTCCATTTCCAAAATCTCATAATAATCTATATATACTCGTAGCCATTGATTATGTATCTAAATGGGCGGAAGCACAAGCTCTCCCAACTAACGATGCACGAGTTGTAGTCAACTTTTTAAAACGTCTTTTTGCAAGGTTTGGAACACCGAAAGCTTTAATAAGTGATCGGGGTACTCATTTCTGTAATAATCAACTTGAGAAAGTTCTTAAAAGATATGGAGTAACTCATAAAATCTCCACCGCATATCATCCACAAACAAGTGGACAAGTTGAAAATACCAACCGAGCTTTAAAACGTATTCTAGAGAAAACCGTAGGATCAAATCCGAAGGAATGGTCCATTAAATTGGAGGATGCACTCTGGGCTTTTAGAACAGCCTACAAAACTCCAATTGGAACCACACCTTTTAGACTTGTTTATGGAAAAGCATGTCATCTTCCAGTAGAAATTGAACACAAAGCATTTTGGGCTTTGAAGATGTAGTGACCCGAACTTTTCTATGTTTATATATATTAATTGAGATTGATTTTTACATGATTAAATGTTTCCAACATGTTAAGCAATCAAACTTGTTAAGACTTGATTAATTGAAATATGTTTCATATAGACAATTGACCACCCAAGTTGACCGGCGATTCTCGAACGTTAAAACTTGTAAAAACGACATGATGATATATATATGGATATACATATGGTTAACATGAGATTATGATAAGTAAGTATCTCCATAAGTATATTAACAATGAGGTATATACATATAAACAAGACTACTAACTTAAGGATTTCGAAACGAGACATATATGTAACGATTATCGTTGTAACGACATTTAAATGTATATATATCATATTAAGATATATTAATATATCATAATATCATGATAATATAATAATTTAACATCTCATTAGATATTATAAATATTGGGTTAACAACATTTAACAAGATCGTTAACCTAAAGGTTTCAAAACAACACTTACATGTAACGACTAACGATGACTTAACGACTCAGTTAAAATGTATATACATGTAGTGTTTTAATATGTATTTATACACTTTTGAAAGACTTCCATACACTTATCAAAATACTTCTACTTAACAAAAATGCTTACAATTACATCCTCGTTCAGTTTCATCAACAATTCTACTCGTATGCACTCGTATTCGTACTCGTATAATACACAGCTTTTAGATGTATGTACTATTGGTATATATACTCCAATTATCAGCTCTTAGCAGCCCATGTGAGTCACCTAACACATGTGGGAACCATCATTTGGCAACTAGCATGAAATATCTCATAAA
This sequence comes from Rutidosis leptorrhynchoides, assembly GCF_046630445.1. Classification (NCBI taxonomy): domain Eukaryota; kingdom Viridiplantae; phylum Streptophyta; class Magnoliopsida; order Asterales; family Asteraceae; genus Rutidosis; species Rutidosis leptorrhynchoides. Next base: position 430,050,637 of record NC_092337.1, read on the forward strand.
ATTACAAAAATATGAGTAATCATTCATGACTTATTTACATGAAAACAAAATTACATATCCTTTATATCTAATCCATACACCAACGACCAAAAACACCTACAAAAACTTTCATTCTTCAATTTTATTCATCTAATTGATCTCTCTCAAGTTCTATCTTCAAGTTCTAAGTGTTCTTCATATATTCTACAAGTTCTAGTTACATAAAATCAAGAATACTTTCAAGTTTGCTAGCTCACTTCCAATCTTGTAAGGTGATCATCCAACCTCAAGAAATCTTTGTTTCTTACAGTAGGTTATCATTCTAATACAAGGTAATAATCATATTCAAACTTTGATTCAATTTCTATAACTATAACAATCTTATTTCAAGTGATAATCTTACTTGAACTTGTTTTCGTGTCATGATTCTGCTTCAAGAACTTCGAGCCATCCAAGGATCAGTTGAAGCTAGATCCATTTTTCTCTTTTCCAGTAGGTTTATCCAAGGAACTTAAGGTAGTAATGATGTTCATAACATCATTCAGTTCATACATATAAAGTTATCTTATTCGAAGGTTTAAACTTGTAATCACTAGAACATAGTTTAGTTAATTCTAAACTTGTTCGCAAACAAAAGTTAATCCTTCTAACTTGACTTTTAAAATCAACTAAACACATGTTCTATATCTATATGATATGCTAACTTAATGATTTAAAACCTGGAAACACGAAAAACACCGTAAAACCGGATTTACGCCGTCGTTGTAACACCGCGGGCTGTTTTGGGTTAGTTAATTAAAACTATGATAAACTTTGATTTAAAAGTTGTTATTCTGAGAAAATGATTTTTATTATGAACATGAAACTATATCCAAAAATTATGGTTAAACTCAAAGTGGATGTATGTTTTCTAAAATGGTCATCTAGACGTCGTTCTTTCGACTGAAATGACTACCTTTACAAAAACGACTTGTAACTTATTTTTCCGACTATAAACCTATACTTTTTATGTTTAGATTCATAAAATAGAGTTCAATATGAAACCATATCAATTTGATTCACTCAAAACGGATTTAAAATGAAGAAGTTATGGGTAAAACAAGATTGGATAATTTTTCTCATTTTAGCTACGTGAAAATTGGTAACAAATCTATTCCAACCATAACTTAATCAACTTGTATTGTATATTATGTAATCTTGAGATACCATAGACACGTATACAATGTTTCGACCTATCATGTCGACACATCTATATATATTTCGGAACAACCATAGACACTCTATATGTGAATGTTGGAGTTAGCTATACAGGGTTGAGGTTGATTCCAAAATATATATAGTTTGAGTTGTGATCAATACTGAGATACGTATACACTGGGTCGTGGATTGATTCAAGATAATATTTATCGATTTATTTCTGTACATCTAACTGTGGACAACTAGTTGTAGGTTACTAACGAGGACAGCTGACTTAATAAACTTAAAACATCAAAATATATTAAAAGTGTTGTAAATATATTTTGAACATACTTTGATATATATGTATATATTGTTATAGGTTCGTGAATCAACCAGTGGCTAAGTCTTACTTTCCGACGAAGTAAAAATCTGTGAAAGTGAGTTATAGTCCCACTTTTAAAATCTAATATTTTTGGGATGAGAATACATGCAGGTTTTATAAATGATTTACAAAATAGACACAAGTACGTGAAACTACATTCTATGGTTGAATTATCGAAATCGAATATACCCCTTTTTATTAAGTCTGGTAATCTAAGAATTAGGGAACAGACACCCTAATTGACGCGAATCCTAAAGATAGATCTATTGGGCTTAACAAACCCCATCCAAAGTACCGGATGCTTTAGTACTTCGAAATTTATATCATATCCGAAGGGTGTCCCGGAATGATGGGGATATTCTTATATATGCATCTTGTTAATGTCGGTTACCAGGTGTTCACCATATGAATGATTTTTATCTCTATGTATGGGATGTGTATTGAAATATGAAATCTTGTGGTCTATTGTTACGATTTGATATATATAGGTTAAACCTATAACTCACCAACATTTTTGTTGACGTTTTAAGCATGTTTATTCTCAGGTGATTATTAAGAGCTTCCGCTGTCGCATACTTAAATAAGGACGAGATTTGGAGTCCATGCTTGTATGATATTATGTAAAAACTGCATTCAAGAAACTTATTTTGTTGTAACATATTTGTATTGTAAACCATTATGTAATGGTCGTGTGTAAACAGGATATTTTAGATTATCATTATTTGATAATCTACGTAAAGCTTTTTAAACCTTTATTGATGAAATAAAGGTTATGGTTTGTTTTAAAATAAATGCAGTCTTTGAAAAACGTCTCATATAGAGGTCAAAACCTCGCAACGAAATCAATTAATATGGAACGTTTTTAATCAATAAGAACGGGACATTTCAGTTGGTATCAGAGCGTTGGTCTTAGAGAACCAGAATTTTGCATTAGTGTGTCTTATCGAGTTTGTTAGGATGCATTAGTGAGTCTGGACTTCGACCGTGTTTACTTGAAAAATGATTGCTTAACAAATTTTGTTGGAAATTATATTTTTTTAACATGTGAATATTATGTGATATATTAATCTCTTAACGCGTTTGATATTATGTGATAGATGTCTACCTCTAGAACAAGTCCCATTGACTCACCTAATAATAATGAAGAGTCAAATGTAAATTGGAATGATTCGTGGACTGATTCACAAGTTCCCGAAGAGGAACCGGAAGAAGAGTCGGAACCGGGAGAAGAATCGGAACCGGAAGAAGAATCAGAACCGGATGAAGAAATAGAACCGGTGGGGGAAATAATAAAACGGTTAAGTAAAAGAAAATCCTCAACCAACCGACCAAGGTTAATTATGGTCAATGGTGTTTCCGCAAAGGAAGCAAAATATTGGGAGGATTACCAATTCTCCGATGAATCGGATTCCGACGAGAATTCCGATGATGTTATAGAAATTACCCCAACTGAATTTAAAAAGGCAAAAGAAAATAATAAGGGAAAGGGCATAAAAATAGAGAAATCTAATTCCAACCCCGATGAACTTTATATGTATCGTCAACCCCCGAAGTCCTTAAGTTGTAACAATGACCCGGGAACCTCTAAACCACCAGGTTTTTCTAAACCAATGTGGATAACGACGGCTCGTATTAGGGGAACATCATATATCCCTAGAAACTTGGCAAAACGAACCAAAACCGAAGAAGAAGAAACAAGCGAGTCAGAATAAGATAGTTGTATTCGTGTGGTGTAATATAAGTAATATAGTGTGCTTATGGTTTATGATATATGTAAAAATTGCTTGTATTAATAAGTATTTTTTTTTATGAATCTAACTCTTGTCTATTTTACAGTATAAAAACACAAAATGGATAGACAACTCAATATTTTAAGAGACCTACCCGGAGACATGATTGATGAAATCTTGTCTAGAGTCGGTCAGAATTCTTCGGCACAACTATTTAAGGCGAGATCAGTTTGTAAGACATTCGAAGAACGTTCCAAGAATGCCTTGGTTTATAAAAGGCTTTCGTTCGAAAGATGGGGGATATCACATTGGGAAATCCATAAGTTACGATGTGTTTACTTTGACGCATATATTGCGGGGAACCCAAATGCTATTTTACGCAATGGGTTAAGAAATTATTTTGACTCAATATATCCGAATATTGGACTTCGTGATTTAGAAAAAGCGGCTAACATGCAACATAAAGAAGCATGTTATGCTTATGGATTAGTAATGTTCGCTTCTCACCAAAGTGAGAACAAGAACATCGGGCTACAACTATTAAACAAAACGTTCCCACAAGTGACGGAGTCAGTAATTGGGGTAAGAAATGAGGTTTTTAGATTGTTACGGGACTGTTGGACATTACGTAACCCTCGTCCCTTTGACGACGTTACAACACGCTATCTTATCAACGGCCATAACGGTTATGTTCCACAAGACCAAGGATGGGAAGTAATCCTAGTAAAACCAGAATGCATGACTTGTTTCTGGACGTATGAATTACGTGTCTTTATTGCCTTTGCTGAACGACTTGTGTACTAGCTAGAATTATCTTCACAACCATCTTGTATCAAATTTATTGTGTGCTATATTTCATGCTATATGTAAAATAAGCGGTATTGTAAGTTTGTAAAATATTGTATAAAAGTTTGAACGCGAAATATTATTATAATCAGTTTTTCATATAGAATTGTAGTAGTTGAATTGTATATTAGCTACTAAGTATGAACTTAACGGGTAGGTACTACCCGAATTTAAACTTATAAAACGCTAATATGAAGAAAAAGCTTTTATAAATGAGTTCATATTATGCTACGAAATACTATTAACTACTCTTAATATTCTGTATGATTAACTTGTTCCATTTGACTATTTTGAAGGAAATGGAACCGACTACTCGACACACCGTGAATATGAATGAAGAGGAATTCCGTACTTTTCTAGCTTCAAACATAGCCACAGTACAGGCTGCGCTACATACCAACAATAACCTTGGATCTAGCAGTACAGGAAATCATGTAGGATGCACCTACAAAGAATTCACTGCCTGCAAACCTTTGGAATTTGATGGAACCGAAGGACCGATCGGATTGAAACGGTGGACCGAGAAGGTCGAATCGGTGTTTGCCATAAGTAAGTGTACTGAAGAGGACAAAGTGAAGTACGCTACGCATACCTTCACAGGTTCTGCGTTAACATGGTGGAATACCTATCTAGAGCAAGTGGGACAAGATGATGCTTACGCACTACCGTGGTCAGCATTCAAGCACTTGATGAACGAGAAGTACCGTCCCAGAACCGAGGTCAATAAGCTCAAGACAGAACTTAGAGGGTTACGAACCCAAGGATTTGATATTACCACGTATGAAAGACGATTCACAGAATTGTGCCTATTGTGTCCGGGAGCGTTCGAAGATGAGGAAGAGAAGATCGACGCGTTTGTGAAAGGATTACCGGAAAGAATCCAAGAAGATATAAGTTCACACGAGCCCGCCTCCATACAACAGGCATGTAGAATGGCTCACAAACTAGTGAACCAGATTGAAGAAAGAATTAAAGAACAGACTGCTGAAGAGGCCAATGTGAAGCAAGTCAAAAGAAAGTGGGAGGAAAACGGTGATAAGAATCACCAATACAACAACAACAGCAATTAAAACAATAATCGCAACAATTATCCCAAAAATCGCAACATCAATCGCAACTACAAAAAACGGCCCAACAACAACAACAACAACAACAGCAACTACAACAATCATCCCAACAACAATAATAACCGCAACAACAACAACAACAACAACAATCAGAAGCAGCTATGCCAAAGGTGTGAAAAGTATCACTCGGGGTTCTGCACCAAATTTTGCAACAAGTGTAAAAGAAATGGTCATAGCGCGGCGAAGTGTGAGGTCTACGGACCAGGGGTTAATAGAACGAAAGGAATAAATGGTGTCGGAACGAGTAATGGCGGAGCAAGTAGTGTCGGAGCAAGTTATGCCAATGTAGTTTGTTATAAATGTGGAAAACCAGGCCACATTATTAGAAATTGCCCGAACCAGGAGAACACGAATGGACAAGGCCGCGGAAGAGTTTTCAATATTAATGCGGCAGAGGCACAGGAAGACCCGAAGCTTGTTACGGGTACGTTTCTTATTGACAATAAATCTGCTTACGTTTTATTTGATTCGGGTGCGGATAGAATCTATATGAGTAGAGATTTTTGTGCTAAATTAAGTTGTCCATTGACGCCTTTGGATAGTAAATTTTTACTCGAATTAGCAAATGGTAAATTAATTTCAGCAGATAATATATGTCGAAATCGAGAAATTAAACTGGTTAGCGAAACATTTAAGATTGATTTGATACCAGTAGAGTTAGGGAGTTTTGATGTGATAATCGGTATGGACTGGTTAAAAGAAGTGAAAGCAGAGATCGTTTGTTACAAAAATGCAATTCGCATTATACGAGAAAAAGGAAAACCCTTAATGGTGTACGGAGAAAAGGGCAACACGAAGCTACATCTTATTAGTAATTTGAAGGCACAAAAACTAATAAGAAAAGGTTGCTATGCTGTTCTAGCACACGTCGAGAAAGTACAAACTGAAGAAAAGAGCATCAATGATGTTCCCATTGCAAAAGAATTTCCCGATGTATTTCCGAAAGAATTACCGGAATTACCCCCACATCGATCCGTTGAATTTCAAATAGATCTTGTACCAGGAGCTGCACCAATAGCTCGTGATCCTTACAGACTCGCACCCAGTGAGATGAAAGAACTGCAAAGCCAATTACAAGAACTTTTAGAGCGTGGTTTCATTCGACCAAGCACATCACCGTGGGGAGCTCCTGTTTTGTTTGTCAAGAAAAAAGATGGTACATTCAGGTTGTGTCTCGACTACCGAGAGTTGAACAAACTTACCATCAAGAACCGCTACCCACTACCGAGAATCGACGACTTATTTGATCAACTACAAGGCTCGTCTGTTTATTCAAAGATTGACTTACGTTCCGGGTATCATCAAATGCGGGTGAAAGAAGATGATATTCCAAAGACTGCTTTCAGAACACGTTACGGTCATTACGAGTTTATGGTCATGCCGTTTGGTTTAACTAATGCACCAGCTGTGTTCATGGACCTTATGAACCGAGTGTGTGGACCATACCTTGACAAGTTTGTCATTGTTTTCATTGATGACATACTTATTTACTCAAAGAATGACCAAGAACAAGGTGAACATTTGAGAAAGGTGTTAGAAGTATTGAGGAAGGAAGAATTGTACGCTAAGTTTTCAAAGTGTGCATTTTGGTTGGAAGAAGTTCAATTCCTCGGTCACATAGTGAACAAAGAAGGTATTAAGGTGGATCCGACAAAGATAGAAACTGTTGAAAAGTGGGAAACCCCGAAAACTCCGAAACACATACGCCAGTTTTTAGGACTAGCTGGTTACTACAGAAGGTTCATCCAAGACTTTTCCAGAATAGCAAAATCCTTGACTGCATTAACGCATAAAGGGAAGAAATTTGAATGGAATGATGAACAAGAGAAAGCGTTTCAGTTATTGAAGAAAAAGCTAACTACGGCACCTATATTGTCATTGCCTGAAGGGAATGATGATTTTGTGATTTATTGTGACGCATCAAAGCAAGGTCTCGGTTGTGTATTAATGCAACGAACGAAGGTGATTGCTTATGCGTCTAGATAATTGAAGATTCACGAACAAAATTATACGACGCATGATTTGGAATTAGGCGCGGTTGTTTTTGCATTAAAGACTTGGAGGCACTACTTATATGGGGTCAAAAGTATTATATATACCGACCACAAAAGTCTTCAGCATATATTTAATCAGAAACAACTAAATATGAGGCAGCGTAGGTGGATTGAATTGTTGAATGATTACGACTTTAAGATTCGTTACCACCCGGGGAAGGCAAATGTGGTAGCCGATGCCTTGAGCAGGAAGGACAGAGAACCCATTCGAGTAAAATCTATGAATATAATGATTCATAATAACCTTACTACTCAAATAAAGGAGGCGCAACAAGGAGTTTTAAAAGAGGAAAATTTAAAGGATGAAATACCCAAAGGATCGGAGAATCATCTTAATATTCGGGAAGACGGAACCCGGTATAGGGCTGAAAGGATTTGGGTACCAAAATTTGGAGATATGAGAGAAATGGTACTTAGAGAAGCTCATAAAACCAGATACTCAATACATCCTGGAACGGGGAAGATGTACAAGGATCTCAAGAAACATTTTTGGTGGCCGGGTATGAAAGCCGATGTTGCTAAATACGTAGGAGAATGTTTGACGTGTTCTAAGGTCAAAGCTGAGCATCAGAAACCATCAGGTCTACTTCAACAACCCGAAATCCCGGAATGGAAATGGGAAAACATTACCATGGATTTCATCACTAAATTGCCAAGGACTGCAAGTGGTTTTGATACTATTTGGGTAATAGTTGATCGTCTCACCAAATCAGCACACTTCCTGCCTATAAGAGAAGATGACAAGATGGAGAAGTTAGCACGACTGTATTTGAAGGAAGTCGTCTCCAGACATGGAATACCAATCTCTATTATCTCTGATAGGGATGGCAGATTTATTTCAAGATTCTGGCAGACATTACAGCAAGCATTAGGAACTCGTCTAGACATGAGTACTGCCTATCATCCACAAACTGATGGGCAGAGCGAAAGGACGATACAAACGCTTGAAGACATGCTACGAGCATGTGTTATTGATTTCGGAAAGAGTTGGGATCGACATCTACCGTTAGCAGAATTTTCCTACAACAACAGCTACCATTCAAGCATTGAGATGGTGCCGTTTGAAGCACTTTATGGTAGAAAGTGCAGGTCTCTGATTTGTTGGAGTGAAGTGGGGGATAGACAGATTACGGGTCCAGAGATTATACAAGAAACTACTGAGAAGATCATCCAAATTCAACAACGGTTGAAAACTGCCCAAAGTCGACAAAAGAGCTACGCTGACATTAAAAGAAAAGATATAGAATTTGAAATTGGAGAGATGGTCATGCTTAAAGTTGCACCTTGGAAAGGCGTTGTTCGATTTGGTAAACGAGGGAAATTAAATCCAAGGTATATTGGACCATTCAAGATTATTGATCGTGTCGGACCAGTAGCTTACCGACTTGAGTTACCTCAACAACTCGCGGCTGTACATAACACTTTCCACGTCTCGAATTTGAATAAATGTTTTGCTAAAGAAGATCTCACTATTCCGTTAGATGAAATCCAAATCAACGAAAAACTTCAATTCATCGAAGAACCCGTCGAAATAATGGATCGTGAGGTTAAAAGACTTAAGCAAAACAAGATACCAATTGTTAAGGTTCGATGGAATGCTCGTAGAGGACCCGAGTTCACCTGCGAGCGTGAAGATCAGATGAAGAAGAAATACCCGCATCTATTTCCAGAAGATTCGTCAACACCTTCAACAGCTTAAAATTTCGGGACGAAATTTATTTAACGGGTAGGTACTGTAGTGACCCGAACTTTTCCATGTTTATATATATATTAATTGAGATTGATTTTTACATGATTAAATGTTTCCAACATGTTAAGCAATCAAACTTGTTAAGACTTGATTAATTGAAATATGTTTCGTATAGACAATTGACCACCCAAGTTGACCGGCGATTCTCGAACGTTAAAACTTGTAAAAACGACATGATGATATATATATGGATATACATATGGTTAACATGAGATTATGATAAGTAAGTATCTCCATAAGTATATTAACAATGAGTTATATACATATAAACAAGACTACTAATTTAAGGATTTCGAAACGAGACATATATGTAACGATTATCGTTGTAACGACATTTAAATGTATATATATCATATTAAGATATATTAATATATCATAATATCATGATAATATAATAATTTAACATCTCATTAGATATTATAAACATTGGGTTAACAACATTTAACAAGATCGTTAACCTAAAGGTTTCAAAACAACACTTACATGTAACGACTAACGATGACTTAACGACTCAGTTAAAATGTATATACATGTAGTGTTTTAATATGTATTTATACACTTTTGAAAGACTTCCATACACTTATCAAAATACTTCTACTTAACAAAAATGCTTACAATTACATCCTCGTTCAGTTTCATCAACAATTCTACTCGTATGCACTCGTATTCGTACTCGTACAATACACAGCTTTTAGATGTATGTACTATTGGTATATACACTCCAATGATCAGCTCTTAGCAGCCCATGTGAGTCACCTAACACATGTGGGAACCATCATTTGGCAACTAGCATGAAATATCTCATAAAATTACAAAAATATGAGTAATCATTCATGACTTATTTACATGAAAACAAAATTACATATCCTTTATATCTAATCCATACACCAACGACCAAAAACACCTACAAACACTTTCATTCTTCAATTTTATTCATCTAATTGATCTCTCTCAAGTTCTATCTTCAAGTTCTAAGTGTTCTTCATATATTCTACAAGTTCTAGTTACATAAAATCAAGAATACTTTCAAGTTTGCTAGCTCACTTCCAATCTTGTAAGGTGATCATCCAACCTCAAGAAATCTTTGTTTCTTACAGTAGGTTATCATTCTAATACAAGGTAATAATCATATTCAAACTTTGATTCAATTTCTATAACTATAACAATCTTATTTCAAGTGATAATCTTACTTGAACTTGTTTTCGTGTCATGATTCTGCTTCAAGAACTTCGAGCCATCCAAGGATCAGTTGAAGCTAGATCCATTTTTCTCTTTTCCAGTAGGTTTATCCAAGGAACTTAAGGTAGTAATGATGTTCATAACATCATTCAGTTCATACATATAAAGTTATCTTATTCGAAGGTTTAAACTTGTAATCACTAGAACATAGTTTAGTTAATTCTAAACTTGTTCGCAAACAAAAGTTAATCCTTCTAACTTGACTTTTAAAATCAACTAAACACATGTTCTATATCTATATGATATGCTAACTTAATGATTTAAAACCTGGAAACACGAAAAACACCGTAAAACCGGATTTACGCCGTCGTAGTAACTCCGCGGGCTGTTTTGGGTTAGTTAATTAAAACTATGATAAACTTTGATTTAAAAGTTGTTATTCTGAGAAAATGATTTTTATTATGAACATGAAACTATATCCAAAAATTATGGTTAAACTCAAAGTGGATGTATGTTTTCTAAAATGGTCATCTAGACGTCGTTCTTTCGACTGAAATGACTACCTTTACAAAAACGACTTGTAACTTATTTTTCCGACTATAAACCTATACTTTTTATGTTTAGATTCATAAAATATAGTTCAATATGAAACCATATCAATTTGATTCACTCAAAACGGATTTAAAATGAAGAAGTTATGGGTAAAACAAGATTGGATAATTTTTCTCATTTTAGCTACGTGAAAATTGGTAACAAATCTATTCCAACCATAACTTAATCAACTTGTATTGTATATTATGTAATCTTGAGATACCATAGACACGTATACAATGTTTCGACCTATCATGTCGACACATCTATATATATTTCGGAACAACCATAGACACTCTATATGTGAATGTTGGAGTTAGCTATACAGGGTTGAGGTTGATTCCAAAATATATATAGTTTGAGTTGTGATCAATACTGAGATACGTATACACTGGGTCGTGGATTGATTCAAGATAATATTTATCGATTTATTTCTGTACATCTAACTGTGGACAACTTGTTGTAGGTTACTAACGAGGACAGCTGACTTAATAAACTTAAAACATCAAAATATATTAAAAGTGTTGTAAATATATTTTGAACATACTTTGATATATATGTATATATTGTTATAGGTTCGTGAATCAACCAGTGGCCAAGTCTTACTTTCCGACGAAGTAAAAATCTGTGAAAGTGAGTTATAGTCCCACTTTTAAAATCTAATATTTTTGGGATGAGAATACATGCAGGTTTTATAAATGATTTACAAAATAGACACAAGTACGTGAAACTACATTCTATGGTTGAATTATCGAAATCGAATATTCCCCTTTTTATTAAGTCTGGTAATCTAAGAATTAGGGAACAGACACCCTAATTGACGCGAATCCTAAAGATAGATCTATTGGGCTTAACAAACCCCATCCAAAGTACCGGATGCTTTAGTACTTCGAAATTTATATCATATCCGAAGGGTGTCCCGGAATGATGGGGATATTCTTATATATGCATCTTGTTAATGTCGGTTACCAGGTGTTCACCATATGAATGATTTTTATCTCTATGTATGGGATGTGTATTGAAATATGAAATCTTGTGGTCTATTGTTACGATTTGATATATATAGGTTAAACCTATAACTCACCAACATTTTTGTTGACGTTTTAAGCATGTTTATTCTCATGTGATTATTAAGAGCTTCCGCTGTCGCATACTTAAATAAGGACGAGATTTGGAGTCCATGCTTGTATGATATTATGTAAAAACTGCATTCAAGAAACTTATTTTGTTGTAACATATTTGTATTGTAAACCATTATGTAATGGTCGTGTGTAAACAGGATATTTTAGATTATCATTATTTGATAATCTACGTAAAGCTTTTTAAACCTTTATTGATGAAATAAAGGTTATGGTTTGTTTTAAAATAAATGCAGTCTTTGAAAAACGTCTCATATAGAGGTCAAAACCTCGCAACGAAATCAATTAATATGGAACGTTTTTAATCAATAAGAACGGGACATTTCAGAAGACATGTAATCTTGATTTACATGAAGCCGGACGTCTATGATTAAGTCAACTAAACGAATTAGAAGAATTAAGACATGAAGCATACGAAAATTCGTTAATCTATAAAGAAAGAACGAAGAAATGGCATGATAAAAGAATCAGAAGTTCAAAAGAATTTAAAGAAGGAGACAGAGTTCTTCTTTTTAATTCACGATTCAAGCTATTTCCTGGAAAATTGAAATCAAGATGGTCTGGACCATTCATAGTCAAAAGAGTTTTCCCATACGGAACGATAGAATTGATAAATTCAAATGGGATTGAATTTAAAGTTAATGGTCACAGAGTTAAACATTACATACATGGTCCGATGGAAGTCGACAACGAAGTTAATCACAATTTCGACACCACAGCTAACTAAGTGTGGGGAGAATCAAGTCTTTAAAAAATAATATGTATTTCTGTTAGAGTTAGATTGTCTGTTTTCGTGTAGTTCTCGAAAATGGAACCCGAATGGTCTTTCCCTAGCAGACCCTAAAGAACTAGTCTTCTACCCCATTCTGAATTTTTATTTTTTTTAGGTTTTTACGAAATGAAGACTGCCTGTGAACTAAACCATGGTCTAATGCTACACGCTTTGATCACTAAAAGAAATAATGACATACTACCAAGTGAAATAGTATCAGTAATCAGAGAAAGAATGGACGGAGTTAGAAAAGAATCCAGATGCGAAGATAATAAGTTACAATTTGGTAAAGGAAAATCAAAATCCGCAGCGAAAAGAAGAGCACGACACCTAGAACGATGTCACAAATGCGGAAAATGGTCACATGGAGGTAAATGTTCAAATAATCAAACCTATTCAAATACCGAATTTGTTACTTTATGCAGAGACGGACCGTTCATATGTTTAGAAGAAAAGACACTGAATGCTCGAGGTTACGCCTATGTAGCCATGGAAAATCAATTAAACCGACTATCTTATGAATGGGATAGATCATATAACTAAGAAATGTATTTCACAGGTATGTCTGTACAGTTTTTATTTTTATTTTTAACCTTTTGATAATAAACGCTAATTTGTTCGCTAAAAAGTATTAAATTGGTATTGAATAAAATTAGATTTGGCGACCGAAATTATTGATATCATTCAAAAATTTATTACATCACTGCGAAATTTAACGTTTATTCTTAAGGTATAAATATCTTTAATCAATCAACACAAAATATTTCAAAAATTCGTCATGAGTTAAATTAGGTCTTGGAACCAAAATTACTTTACCGAAAAGAGGGGCGCATATTTTTGATAATATTTGATTGATTAAAGTGGGATAAAAAGACAAAAAGATTTTTAATTTTATTTTTACCATGTTTTTAAAATTAATATATAAATCTTAAATTAATATTGTAAACTTTGTAAAAACAATATTTTTAAAATTGTAAATATTTGAAAAAATTAATATAAGTTTGGTATGAATTTATAATATGAATTTTTAAATTAAGTTTGGTGTGAATTTTTAATTTTTAAAATATGAATTTTTAATTTTATGCATTTCAAATTTTAAGTTTAGTGTGAAATTTTAATATTAATTTTGAATTTTATATTTAAGTTGTGTGAATTTAAAAACAAAAATTTACTTTATCTCATTAAGTTAAAATATGATTTTTAAAATTCGTCGTAAGTTGAAGACTAGGTCTTTGAACCGAAATTGCTTTACCCGAGGGAGGGACGAGAACTTTTATTATCATTATTTTTAATCTTATTGAATTAAAGTATGCCAAAAACATTAAAAACAAAAAAAATCTTAGCTTTTAAAACAATCGCTATAAAAAGATAAATTTTAAAATTTTGTCGAAGGACGGACTAGGACATCGATCCGAAACGACCTCGTCCTAAATAACAAGGGAAACAAAATTTTAAAAATTAAGTACTTAATTGTTTTATAAGTTAATGATTATATAAAAAAAATATAAAAAAAATAACTGGGGATCTATAGGTTTAAATGTATACCATGGTGCGAAAGTTTTGGAGAGGCGAAATAACGTCGCAGTACAATACCATGGTAGACATCCACAGGTGGAGAGAAACCAACAGCAAGGTAATGTAGGAGGGGGGAATGAGATGCAAGAAATGCAAAGGTTTATAGCTTCTCAGGAATACGAAAATGCTAGACAGAGAGCATTTGAAGATTGGCAAGTTCATCAGAACCAAATCATAGCTCATTGCCAACATATAGGTAGAAACTATATTCCTACACCGAAACCCATCTTCCCTCCTTGGTCTATAGAGATGCAGCCACCATATCCTACGTATAACCCTGCCGAAGCATTCTATAGCACCTATGGTTATGCCTGGAACCCCTACTGGTACCAGTATCATCCCTAGTATACTTAGTTTTATTTTTATTTTTTGTAATTTGTAATTATTGATACGTTTAATGCTTTTGTTAATATTGTAATAGTTTTTATAATTGTCTAACTTTTATTCTTAGATTTTAATAATTTTTGAATGTGGGGTAATATACCAAACTTCAAAAATATGTATATATGTTTGCAGTTTATCTTATGTACACAACAGGGTAAAACAACGCATTTTCAAAGACTGGCATTAAGTTCAGCAAAAGCAACTAATTTTGACGACAAGATGCAAAATATATGTGAAATAACAACAAGACGGAATGAACAAATGATGTGCACCATTTATCATTCAGCAAACAAACGCCAATATATTTGGAAACTTTGGTAAAAATTTAATCATTTTCACACAAATCACCCTCAATAATTTAAATTGTTACTGATTTCTTGCAAATGAGGGCATTGCAAGATCTTAAGTGTGGGAAGGGGTTAAATTCTTTCGGATTTTAAAATTTTTATCTTAAACACTTGGTTGCCATTAAAAATACTAGTAAAGCAGTAGTTGTATTAGAATCTAGTGCTCTCTGATAATAAAGAATAGCCCTAGTCTTATATACTGACTACCCAATTCTAGTAAAAATTTTCAAAATTTTCAATTAAATGAATTCAAAATCATGTTTATACATATTTATGAACGATAAAACTAGGTTTTAACACCGAAATTATTGTTACCTCGGAAAGGACATAAATTGAGAAACAAACTAAAATGTTAAAATTCATTTAAAATGGAATAGAGGACGATAAAAAGGAAAATAAAAGCCAAGTGTGGGAAAATTTACCAAGTTATCTTAAACATATGTCACATATATCTTTAACAAATAACTGAAAATACTTTTGCTTTGGACTAAACTAAACTGTTTTACCAAATGAAAGAAAAGAAAAGATGGATCTACACGATGAATCAATTCCATCATTAAAAGGAAGTAAAGTCTTCCGAAAAAGAAACGCGCTTCTTGATCTAGGTCATGAAGTTGTCGTCCAGGCCAGCTGTAGGTTGACGAAAAATCCAGAAAAGTCATCACTAAAATCAGCAGGAAATCCACGGACCTCAGCATCAAACAGGGTCGCCAAGTGGTCAGATTTATCCTAACCATGAGAAGGATTTATCTCGTACAATGGGGGGCACCATGCAAATTAGCTGGATAAGACTAATGAATCAGATCCCCAGAAAGGATAATCTCCTTAAAGATTAAAAATCAGCTTTTAAGACTGATATTACTCAATCCTAGAGATTGACCTTAAAGATTGAGAATTCAAACTCATGGAATTCAATGATATCTAAACTCGAGCTTAAACGAGAAAATATTTTGATCAAAATTATAAACCGATTTGTTTTCTGAAAACCCATTTTCAATGCGTTCATTACCATTGAACGTAAAATCCTAGGAATTCACCTGGAATTCATTAGGTCACCTGAACTAAATCGGGTGTCAACCGTAAGAACGGTGGTTGCATAGTGGTCAAAGACAGGACCTTGTGCCATACCGAAAAATCATAAGGGTGAACTTTACTATTGCTCCTACCAAGGATAGTAATTGCGTCCGACACGTTATAGACCATAATTAAAAGCATGTCAGGGGACATTGCCTTAACAGTTGCTTGTTCAACGCTTTCCTTTACAACCGGACGGTAGTTTACCGAAAGGTAATATACGGGACAAGTAAACTGGACGTGTTGCTTTCCAAATACAAGGTTAGCAAGTGGGTGACACAAAACCGCAAGTTTTGAGCTAAAATTTTCAAATCTGAAACCCACCAAACCCACAAAAATATTTTGCAAACACCGGTAAAGGGTTATCCCGGAAAACTTATCTAGGGTAAAAACTAGATTTAATTTTCAAAAGATCAAATGTTTTCATAAAGATCCAATTTCCTTAATGGATCTAAATTTTTATAGTCATGTGGGACTGTAAACCATATCGTTACTACCATTGTTTATACCGCCATATAGAAATCACTGATATACAAAGTGTGAAGAATAAAGAAGTGATTCTAGTATTTCAAGACGATATTGCTTGAGGACAAGCAACGCTCAAGTGTGGAAATATTTGATAATGCTAAAAACGAACATATATTTCATAGCATTATTCCTCAAGAAAGACAAGCTTTTAGTTGCAATTGTTCTATTTACAAGTGATATTCGTTTAAATAATAAAAGGTGAAGACAAAAGACAGATTCGACGAATTGAAGACGCAAACGACCAAAAAGCTCAAAAGTACAAAAGACAATCAAAGAGGTTCCAATTATTGATAAGAAACGTCTCGAAATTACAAGAGTACAAGATTCAAAACGCAAAGTACAAAATATAAAATTGTACGCAAGGACGTTCGAAAATCCGGAACCGGGACCAGAGTCAACTCTCAACGCTCGACGCAACGGACTAAAAATTACAAGTCAACTATGCACATAAATATAATATAATATTTAAATAATTCTTATAATTATTTATATATTATAATAAATAATAAAAACCGTCGGCAAGAAAGACTCCAAAGGGACTGAGCTGTAATTTCATTCTCCGCGACTCGCGAAGTTTGAAGGCAAAAATGCCGCGAGTCGCGGAGCCCCAAAAGTCGACTTTTCCTATAAAAGCAACCGAATTCTGATCGCAAATCATCATCTTTTTCTTCTTCTCCTCATACGTAATATATATATATATATATATATATATATATATATATATATATATATATATATATATATATATATATATATATATATATATATATATATATATATATATTTATAATTTATATTTTAATTTTAATTATAATTCTAATAATAAGGGTATGTTAGCAAATGTTGTAAGGGTGTAAGTCGAAATTCTGTCCGTGTAACGCTACGCTATTTTTAATCATTGTAAGTTATGTTCAACCTTTTTATATTAATGTCTCGTAGCTAAGTTATTATTATGCTTATTTAAAACGAAGTAATCATGATGTTGGGCTTGAAGGTATTTCGTATGCCCGAGAGACATATTAAATTAATGTGGCTGACGTGTTATGATCCAAGTCGGGTCATACCCAATAACAAACTTACCAACACTTTATATGTATTTAATCTTAACGACTGGATCGTTGAATAAATACGCGACACTTGAACTTTAGAAAATCGGTTTTCTGAAATGTTATTGCTTGAAATAAATTATTTGGATAATTTGTATTTAATTATTTATAGGTTTAAATAATTATGTTGTGTTATATTTTATAAGATTGGTTTATAAAATATATGACTTAACAAATGCACATTGTATATATATAACAAGTTTTATAAAATTGCAAAGTTTTATACAACAAGTCTTATAAAATATAAGCTTGGTTATAAAATATACATGTGCAGATTTTGGGGTTTCAAGGAGTCACCCCATGCTTGTTTTGTCACTTTTAAGACAACACAATTCCTTAGGCACATGCTTAAGAGGTTAACCAAGGTTTTGACCAAAATATACAAGCAATACACTTAAAAAATAAGCAAGAAAAAAAACTGCACACTCCTTGTTTGGTAGCTGAAACTGCCGTGAAGTTTACAAGGGAAAAAGAGGTTCATTTTTCTTTGAGCAAGCTTAATTTCAAGTGTTGATTAAATCCTAACCAAAGTACAAAGTGTTGGTGATAAGTTTGGGGTATAACAACTTGAGGTTTCACACTTTTGGAGCTCCATTCATCATCATCATCTTCATCATTTACTAGCAAGCTTGGAGTAGGTATAATCTCTTTACTTGCTTGTAGTTTGTAAGTATATATCACAACTTGATCCTAATTGGGATTTAACTTTAATTGGTTAAAGTTTAACAAGTCTTAAATTGGTAATTAACATGCTTACGCTTCTAATTGATTCTTAAATGGTTTTAAGTATAATGGAACTTGTTAAATCCCAACAATGGTATCTAGAGCCGAAGTTGTTGAAATATGCTTCGAGATGGTTATTAAACCCACTATAATTTTGCATTCTATGAACATGCATGAAGTAGAATGTAAAATTTTCGGTTTTGGGTGGTTTGTCTTTTTGGCCAAAATCACTTGTGATTCTGCATTCTGTACTGCAAATCACTTGTGATTCTGTACTGCCAATCACTTGTGATTCTGTGTTGCCGATCACTTGTGATTCTGTATTGCCAATCACTTGTGATTCTGTGTTGCAGATCACTTGTGATTCTGTGTTTCCAATCACTTGTGATTCTGTATTGCCTATCACTTGTGATTCTGTGTTTCCAATCACTTGTGATTCTGTATTGCCTATCACTTGTGTAGTTAATGTTCACAATCTAAGCCTTGACCTTGTGTTTGGTTGCATGCATGGTTGATTGATATTTATTCAATTGGTTTGTAATAATATTTATTCATTTGGCATGTAATAATTCATTTGGTTATGTAATTTATTTTATATTTGGTATGTAAAATAGATTAGGTTGTAATTTCATTTTTTAGACAAAATGTATTAGGATATATTTTGTAAAATGATGAAGAATGATGAAGACTTGAAGAACACATGAAGAAGCATTTGGATGCAAGGTTAAGTGGGAGATTTGAAATCTCCTACTTTGTGTAATTACCCCTTATCCGGTGGCATTTGTTTTCGGCTAAACAAATGTCTACCAATATGGCTTGATTGTGAACATATGATTTTGCATGCGTGGTTGTTTTGTATGATTATGTGGATTGTATGTTTGTATGCTACAAGTTAATCACACAAGTTAACAAGTAAAATGGAAATTTAATTGGTTAAATTATACATTAATTAACAACATGCAAAACGACAATTTAATTGGTTAAATTAAAAATGGCTAAAAGGACATTAATAAACGGTTATTAAGATCATGATTAGGATCATATATATAAAATGGTTTATAGACATGAAAATGG
Source organism: Rutidosis leptorrhynchoides (assembly GCF_046630445.1). Lineage (NCBI taxonomy): Eukaryota > Viridiplantae > Streptophyta > Magnoliopsida > Asterales > Asteraceae > Rutidosis > Rutidosis leptorrhynchoides. Next base: position 430,070,176 of record NC_092337.1, read on the forward strand.
ATTTTCATAAGAACCATACACTAAATGCATGTTAGTGTATGGCATAAAAGTTTTCTCAAACTAGAATTAATGAAAACTTAAAATCCCTTAAACAAGGTAAACAAGTTTAACGCCATCCTTTTGTGAGAACACTTGAACATAGTAGGGAACTCATAATGGGATAAAGGTCACCTAACCATTATGAACTAACTAATATGCTTAAGGTAAAATTCGCATGCTTGTGGGATAAAGGTCACCTAACCACTTGTATGTTAATTTTACATGTTTACACAAGTAGGACGACTTGATTTGGGAATCATGAACTTAGGGTCACCGAAGCATGAGGAACAAATAGGCGTTGATGGGATAAATATGCCATGCAAAAGGATTGCATGATCCCATAATTTAGAAGTTGCAAAAGGATTGCAATTGTCATATAAATGACTACCTAGCTAAATCAAATAACGGGATAAAGGTCACCTAACCGAAATTTGATTTACCGTTGGATTCTAATATTTAATAAGAACAATTAATTATAAAAGGGTGTTGTTTATTAAATTTAAAATCGATACTAAAATGAACTTTGTTAAATTTTGTAGATGGCCGCAAATAACAACAACATGCAAAATGCACCACTTAACCTAAACAACCTATCATTAAGGTCTCTCCTCGAGAAAGACAAACTCAACCATACGAACTTTATGGATTGGTTCCGTAATCTTAGGATTGTCCTCAAACTTGAGGACAAAGCGTATGTGTTGGAGGACCCTATTCCCGACCAACCGGATGAGGAAGATATAGAGGGCATGGCTTATTATGACAAGTATTGCGCCGATTCGGTGCAAGTCGCTTGTCTAATGCTTGGGACTATGATACCCGAACTCCAAAAGGATTTCGAACATCATAGTGCATATGACATGATTACGCAATTGAAGGAGATGTTCCTTCAACAAGCACGTGTCGAGCGCTTCGAAACGGTTCGAGCGCTACATGCATGTCGTATGGATGACACCCAATCCGTCTCCTCTTATGTCCTTAAAATGAAGAGCCTTATTGATCGTGCTAACCGTCTTAACCTAAACATATCAAATGAGTTAGCCACCGATCTTATCCTTAATTCCCTATCAAAAAGGTTTGATCAATTTGTAATTAATTACAATATGAATGGGATGGATAAGAGCATAGGTGAGCTTCACGGTATGCTTAGAACGGCGGAAACTAGCATGGGTAAAAGGGCTTTACCCGTGTTAGCAATCGATCAAGGTGGGTCCAAAGGTAACACCTCTAAGCCAAAGGTGGCTAAGAGAAAAGGACCCGCCTATCAAGGAAAAGGGAAGGGGAAGATGGTTACCCCAACCATCAACAAGGCCAAGAAGCAAAAGGTCACCGAGAAGGCAAACCCCAAGGAAGACCCATGTTTCGGTTGCGGTGAGATGGGTCATTGGAAACGAAACTGTCCGGTCTACCTTAAGGAGTTGAAGGACAAGAGGGATGCAGGGCAAACCTCAGGTAATATATATATGGTATATATAGAGCTAAGTATTACTTCTTCTAATACATGGGTATTAGACACTGGATGTGGAACTCATATTTGCAATTCTTTGCAGGGGTTCAAAAGAAGTGATCATAAGGCGGGAACATCAAGTCTCTATATGGGCAATGGTGCAAAGGTGCATGTTAAAGCTCAAGGAGATTTTATTTTGAAGCTTCCAAGCGGATTGGAACTTATTTTAGAAAATGTTTTGTATGCTCCGGATTTGTGTAGAAACATTATTTCTATTTCTCGCTTAAAACAATGTGGTTACGTTGTTAATTTTATTGATGATGATATTCATGTTTCTAAAGATAATGTATTCTATTTCAAGGCTTCGCCTTCAAATGGAATTTATGAATTGGTTCATGATGACACATCATCTAGTAGCTCAATGTACCATACAAGCACCAAAAAACTCAAAAGGGATTTGAGTGATTCCTACTTATGGCATTGTCGCCTTGGTCACATAAACAAGAACCGAATACATACACTTCAAAAGAATGGACTTTTGAAATCAAATGAAATGGATTCGTTTGAAGTATGTGAATCTTGTTTACAAGGCAAGATGACTAAAGCACCTTTCAAAGGGACCTATGAAAGGGCTAAAGATTTATTGGGATTAATACATTCGGATGTATGTGGACCCTTTAAACCCATGACTAGGAAAGGTGAAAGATACTTTGTTACTTTCATTGATGACTTTAGTCGTTTCGGATATGTCTACTTATTAAGACACAAGGACGAAACGTTTGAAGCATTCAAAGAATATCAAAACGAAGTACAAAATCAACTCAATAAGACAATTAAGGTACTACGTACCGATAGAGGAGGTGAATACCTAAGCGATGCCTTCCAAGATCATCTTAGGAGTTATGGGATTATCTCACAACTTACTCCACCCGGAACACCCCAACTTAATGGAGTTTCCGAAAGGAGGAACCGAACCCTAATGGATATGGTTCGATCTATGATGGCAAGAAGCTCGTTGCCTCTATCATTTTGGGGTTATTGTCTAAGCTCCGCGGCTCGTATTTTAAATATGGCCCCAACCAAGAAGGTGGAACGAACTCCTCATGAGATGTGGTTTGGAAAACCTCCTTCTCTTTCATACTTGAAAGTATGGGGATGTGAAGCTTATCCTAAGCGTTATGTAGCAAATAAGCTGCATGCTCGATCCACAAAGTGTATCTTCATAGGATATCCCAAAGATGACATGGGATATTACTTCTATGATCCATCCGAGCAAACCGTATTTGTTGCTCGGAAAGCGGAATTCCTTGAAACCAAGTTCCTTATGGAAGGTGATGGTGAAAGGAAGATAGATCTTGTAGAGGTACAAGATCAAGCCGATGATACACAATTGGTTGGCACTAGTACTCAACATGAAGATGTTGAAAATGATCAAGTGGATGATCAAGGTACACAAGACGTTCGAAGATCTAGTAGGATTAGTAATCCTCCCGAGAGATATGGGTTTCTCGTGGAAGGTTGCTATACGGTTGATTTGGATGAACTGACAAACTACAAAGATGCTTTATCAAGAATTGATAAAGATAAATGGCAGGAAGCCATGAACGCCGAGATGCAATCCATGTATGAAAACCAAGTTTGGGAACTTGTTGTGCAACCTCCTAGCTCCAAGCTAGTTGATTGCAAATGGCTTTTCAAGAAGAAAACCGACATACATGGAAACTTGGATACATACAAAGCTAGACTTGTAGCAAAAGGTTTCACTCAAACTTAAGGGGTTGATTATGATGAAACTTTCTCGCCAGTGGCAATGCTAAAGTCTATTAGGATATTATTTGCCATTGCTGCTCACTATGACTATGAAATATGGCAAATGGATGTCAAAACTGCTTTCCTAAATGGATATCTTGAGGAAGATGTCTATATGGTACAGCCCGAAGGTTTTGTTGATCCGAAAAATCCTAAAAAGGTATGCAAGTTGAAGAAATCAATCTACGGATTGAAACAAGCATCTAGAATATGGAATCATCGCTTTAATGAAGAGGCAAAGAAATTTGGCTTCATTAAAAATGGTGATGAAGCTTGTGTGTACAAGAAGGCTAGTGGGAGCTCTATAATGTTCCTTGTGCTATATGTGGATGATATATTATTATTTGGGAATGATATTACCACAATGCAAGGAGTCAAAACTTGGCTAAAGAGTTGCTTCTCCATTAAGGATCTTGGAGACGCACAATACATATTGGGGATAGGGATCTATAGGAATAGATCCAAGAGATTGATAGGTTTAAGTCAAAGTACATACATTGATAAAATCTTGAAAAGGTTCAAGATGGAAAACTCTAAGAAAGGTTTGGTACCTATTCAAAGAGGAACCGTTCTCAATTCATCTCAGTGTCCTACCACGAAAGATGAACAAGAGAGAATGAAGAAAGTCCCATACGCATCTGCTATTGGGTCTATCATGTATGCGATGATATGTACTAGACCGGATGTGTCATGCGCTCTAAGCTTGACAAGTAGATACCAGAATAACCCAGGAAACAGTCATTGGATTGCTGTTAAAAGTATATTGAAATACCTTAGGAGAACTAAGGATATGTTTCTAATATATGGGTCTGGTGAGGAGGAACTCGCCGTAAAAGGTTACGTGGACGCGAGTTTCCAAACTGATCGAGATGACTCTCGATCACAATCCGGTTATGTCTTCATGTTAAATGGTGGTGCGGTCTCTTGGAAGAGTTCGAAACAGGAGGTTGTTGCGTTATCCACTACAGAGTCGGAGTACATTGCCGCCTCACTGGCAGCTCAGGAAGCTGCATGGATGAAGAAATTCATCGACGACTTAGGAGTGGTCCCTTCCATTCAGGACCCTCTTGAGATCTTTTGTGACAACGAGGGTGCGATTGCTCAAATCAAGGAACCTCGTGCTCATCAAAAGACTCGTCACATTGAGCGGAGATTCAACTACATCAGGGATGAGGTTGAAAAGGGAAAGATATGTATTCACAAAGTTCACACAGATCAAAATGTTGCGGATCCACTCACGAAGCTTTTACATGGGCCAAAACATGAGGGACATGTTTGTGCGTTAGGGCTTCGATATTCTAGTGATTGGAATTTATCTACTTTATGTATTGTAACGGAACGAATTAGTTCAAACTCATTAATATAATTATGGTATTAATTTAATTATGAGTCATGTTCCAATTTAGCATATTTCATCCATGAATAAACTATTATTCTAAATTCCGTAGTCGATCACATTTGTGGGAACAAGTGTGAGGTTTAGACTATTATGAACTCGGATTGGTATACATTCATAGGTTGAATGTGGGGCAAGGTTGCAACCAAGGTTCATAGATATTTGTGGGAAACAAATATTGGAAGACCCGCTCTCAAGAATTACTGTATAGAGCCTTTGTGGTTGATCACATGTAATCTTGAGTAAAGGCGAATATCATTATATCCTCTGACCTGAGATACATATTGGGTTCGGATATTCACCAAGTACTGTGCCTTGATTCTTTCCTTCGCTATTCTGAAACATGGTAGTACATAAGGAAGAACTCAGGTATATTACAAAGTGTATATCTAGGACGTATGTAGTCAAGATGGAATTTGTCCCTCTTATTCGTTGAGAGTCAGATGTCTAAGGCCTGAAAAGTTAAATCTATAAGAGAGTGATCACTCTGTATCTCTTGGATTTAACATGACGTCTAGGACGAAAGGAAATAATGAAAGATTCACCTAATCATATTCGAGATGGGAACTCGAAAGGGATGATGTTATTGAATGGCACAAAGTCATAACATATTAGGGGTGATGGACGGTGTGTTAGGCTGTATCCATCACTTGCATTAATTTCTTATGTTTCTCGTGCAAGTGGGAGATTGAAGGTATTTCGTATGCCCGAGAGACATATTAAATTAATGTGGCTGACGTGTTATGATCCAAGTCGGGTCATACCCAATAACAAACTTACCAACACTTTATATGTATTTAATCTTAACGACTGGATCGTTGAATAAATACGCGACACTTGAACTTTAGAAAATCGGTTTTCTGAAATGTTATTGCTTGAAATAAATTATTTGGATAATTTGTATTTAATTATTTATAGGTTTAAATAATTATGTTGTGTTATATTTTATAAGATTGGTTTATAAAATATATGACTTAACAAATGCACATTGTATATATATAACAAGTTTTATAAAATTGCAAAGTTTTATACAACAAGTCTTATAAAATATAAGCTTGGTTATAAAATATACATGTGCAGATTTTGGGGTTTCAAGGAGTCACCCCATGCTTGTTTTGTCACTTTTAAGACAACACAATTCCTTAGGCACATGCTTAAGAGGTTAACCAAGGTTTTGACCAAAATATACAAGCAATACACTTAAAAAATAAGCAAGAAAAAAAACTGCACACTCCTTGTTTGGTAGCTGAAACTGCCGTGAAGTTTACAAGGGAAAAAGAGGTTCATTTTTCTTTGAGCAAGCTTAATTTCAAGTGTTGATTAAATCCTAACCAAAGTACAAAGTGTTGGTGATAAGTTTGGGGTATAACAACTTGAGGTTTCACACTTTTGGAGCTCCATTCATCATCATCATCTTCATCATTTACTAGCAAGCTTGGAGTAGGTATAATCTCTTTACTTGCTTGTAGTTTGTAAGTATATATCACAACTTGATCCTAATTGGGATTTAACTTTAATTGGTTAAAGTTTAACAAGTCTTAAATTGGTAATTAACATGCTTCCGCTTCTAATTGATTCTTAAATGGTTTTAAGTATAATGGAACTTGTTAAATCCCAACAGGGCTAATTACTAAAATTGGGTAATTGGGCTTTATACCATAATTGGGGTTTGGACAAAAGAACGACACTTGTGGAAATTAGACTATGAGCTATTAATGGGCTTTATATTTGTTTAACTAAATGATAGTTTGTTAATGTTAATATAAAGATTTACAATTGGGCGTCCCTATAAATTACCATATACACTCAATCGGACACGATGGGCGGGGTATTTATATGTACGAATAATCGTTCATTTAACCGGACACAGGAATGGATTAATAGCCACTAGAATAATTAAAACAGGGGTGAAATTATGTGCAAAGGACACTTGGTATAATTGATAACAAAATATTAAAACCTTGGGTTACACTCAGTCGACATCCTGGTGTAATTATTAAACAAAGTATTAAAATCTTGTTACAGTTTAAGTCCCCAATTAGTTGGAATATTTAACTTCGGGTATAAGGATAATTTGACGAGGACACTCGCACTTTATATTTATGACTGATGGACTGTTATGGACAAAAACCAGACGGACATATTAAATAATCCAGGACAAAGGACAATTAACCCATGGGCATAAAACTAAAATCAACACGTCAAACATCATGATTACGGAAGTTTAAATAAGCATAATTCTTTTATTTCATATTTAATTTCCTTTATTTTATATTTAATTGCACTTCTACTTATCGCATTTTTATTGTTATTGTATTTAATCGCACTTTTAATTATCGTACTTTTTAATTATCGCAAGTTTATTTTATCGCACTTTTATTATTCGCAATTTCATTTATCGTTATTTACTTCATGCTTTAATTTAAGTCTTGTATTTATTTTTAATATTTTACATTTGGTTTTAACTGCGACTAAAGTTTTAAAATCGACAAACTGGTCATTAAACGGTAAAAACCCCCCTTTATAATAATAATATTACTTATATATATATTTGTATTTTTATAAAAGTAAACTAATATAGCATTGAGCTTTGTTTAAAAAAGATTCCCTGTGGAACGAACCGGACTTACTAAAAACTACACTACTGTACGATTAGGTACACTGCCTATAAGTGTTGTAGCAAGGTTTAAGTATATCCATTCTATAAATAAATAAATATCTTGTGTAAAATTGTATCGTATTTAATAGTGTTTCGTTGTAAAATTTAATAGTATTATATACCACTCCGCTACCACATCAGGTGTTCCTGCAAATAGCTACCAAAGAGGAAAGAGGAGAGCAAGCTCTCTGATGCAGTTGTCCCCACAAGTACAGGCATCCTATGTACCAGTGGACAATAGAACCATTACATGGTTAATAGGACTACTATAAATTGTTGTATCCACTATTGTAATAACTAGTGGTGTGAGTTTATTTATTTAGAGTCCAAAACGTGTAATAGCTTTAAGTTTATCCTCATAGCTATACTTAGGTAAATCTGTATCAACCAACTATCATTCCGCCAAGGATAGTTGTAATTCTTTGTGATTTAATTAATAAAGAATAACAGTTGAAAAATTACCTTTGACTCTATTTACATTACATGCTTGAATACTAAACTGTGTTTAATTGGTTAGTTAATTAAAATAAATTGTATTCACCCCCCTACAACACTCCTGTTGTAAATCAAGGGACCAACAAATGGTATCAGAGCTTCAGTCTTGATAATTTAATATCTTGGATCTGAATTCTCTCATGGCTGCATACTCAAGTACAGCTTACCTTGAAAATGGCTCATCCAATAGACCACCCAAATTTGATGAAGATGAGTATGAAACTTGGAAGGCGAGGTTCATGCTTCACCTGGAGTCTATTGACTCACTTATGCCTGGTATTGCCACAGATGGTCTATTGAGACTATTGATAGCATCCCAGCTACTACTGACACTCCTGTCGTTCCTGGCAGAGAGGTTATTCCCACTCCAGCCAGATGGGATGCTGAGGACAAACGTCGTGTTGGACTTGACCTAAAGATCAGAACTCTGTTAGCTATAACTTTACCTAACCACCTGTTCAAACTGATTAAGGGAAAGCTGAATGCTAAGCTTATGTTAGACTATCTAGATGTCACTTATGAAGGCATGGATGAGGTTAGGCAGAACAAGATTATTGCTTTGAAAAGTGAGTATGAAATATTCTTTGCCTATAAGAATGAGACCCTTAAGCAAACCTTCATTAGGTTTAACTCCTTAGTTACTGACCTGCTTACTTTAAAAATCACATATACTAATTTTGAACAAGTAAACAAATTCATTGACTCAATGCCTACTAAATGGAAACTTGTCACTGACCCCTTAAGAACCACCCAGACCTTAAAGAACTTTAACATGTCCTCTCTTTATGGTACACTTTGGAACCATGAGAAGGCAGAAGCTAAACTTGAACTAAATTTAAAAGCAAACTTTAAGTCTGCCCCCACCACCTCAAATCCTCAAAAACTAATGATACTGCTCTTATTGCTGCTGCTAAAAAGAAAGCTCAAAAAGTTTTACTGGTTCAAAAGTTGATGGTAGAAGATGAGTCAGCCGAAGATGAGGTGGATAGTGGTACTGGGTCTGAAGAAAGCAGTGATGATGAAGATGATGTGGAAGGGTTTGCTGAAGGTATGGCTTTGCTGGCTAGGCAGTTCAAAAGGTTCAATCGTAATAGAACCAGCAAGCCATATAAAGGGAGTAAGAAACCAAGTGCTAGGTATATCAGCAAATCAGTCAAAGGTCCTAAATATGAGTATTACAATTATGGGAAGGTTGGACATTTTGCTGCTGAATTCATGTCCAGGAAACCTTCAACATCACATGCTAACTCCTTCTCAAAAGCTGATAAGTACAAGAACAAGTACAAAGCTATGAAGGCTCAGATGAAGGAAAGTGCAAAGGCTGATAAGAAGGGAAAGAAGCCAGAAAAAGTTCTAGTTGCTGAGTATCATGATTGGGATGAAACCAGCTCTTCTTCATCTTCTGACAGTGATACTGATGATGATGATGCTGGTTATGCTTCTGGTAAAAAGCTGTGTTTGATGGCCAAGGAGGTTGAGGAGTCTGATGAGGATGATAATGGTAGTATATTTTTGGCTGATATGAGGGAAGTTGATCGGAAAAAGGATTCACCTCAATGGAAATCTGAAATGCTGTATAAGGTTGATAATTTTTAAACTTATACTAATGATGAAAAAGCTGAAATGTTTGACTACCTAAGAGTTGATTTATGTAGAGGCAGTAAACGTGAAGAAGTTTTGAAAAATGAAAACAAATCTTTAAATGATAAACTTAAAAGCAAAACTGATGAAATTAAGATCTTGAAGGATGAAATTTCAAAACTTGAAAAACAAAATTTTGCTTTAAAGTCTCTTCACGTTGAGGCAGCAGATGTTAAGAACTAGCTAAACGACCTCAAGAAGGTTGTTACTTCATGGTGTACATCTGCTCAACGCACAACTAAGTGTGTAAATGAGCAGGTGCCTGCCCAAGTTGAAGCTTTCTTTGCTGGTGACTATGCTGCTGCTACTGCTCTCGTAGAAGTTACTTACATGGACCCCATTCTTGAAACAGATCCTGAAGCTGTCTTGCCAAATACCTTTGCCAAGATAGTTAAGGGTAAAAAGGTCTTAACAAATAAGTTTGTTAGACCTACTGTGACCCCACCACCGTCCATGAAAGAAATTTTGGAGGATGAAGTAAAAGCCAAGGAAACCAGTACTTCAATTGATGAAACTACTGATCCCTCAAACATTTACTATATGACTCCAAAGAAAAGACTCATTAAAAGGCAAATCACTGAAAACAATCAAAGAAAGTTAAAATCAATTGATTCACCTTCATGTTCAAATTCCACCAATGCTGAGCCAGCTGATAAAAATTGTACTGGTAAACCAGTAGCTGCTGACAAGCCAGCAAAACGCAATACTGGCAAGTCAAAGGCAGCAATCAAGATTTACAAGAATCGACCAGCATCAGCTGACGGGTCAGTAACTTCCCACACTGATTCGTCGAACAAAGGCAAAGCAGTATACCATGATTATGGTACTGGTTCTAAAAGGAAAGCTGCCCTTAAAGGAAAAGCTAAAGTGAACCAAATTGTGGAATCAAGTGCTGGGTCATCTATCACTGAGATAATGACTGTCAAGCTTGACCAGCTCATAGCTGCCATATCTAAAAGTAGACCCGATCTTACTGCACCCATTTACTTAGTGTATAACCAGTCACCGATACCAAATGTGAGAAAATGCTACAAATGTGGCAGCAAGTTTCACTTAGCCAACCGGTGTACTCTAACGCTAACCCCATCTGTTGCTGCCTCTTCAAGCAAACCAGCAGACGGGAAGAGATCATCAAAGATGACCCTTCCAGAACTCATCCTTGGATGGGTTCCCAAAAAGAACAAATCTCTTAGCTACTGTGCAGGGCATTCAAAACAAGCAAATCTGGTATCTCGATAGTGGTTGTTCGATACATATGACCGGATGTAAGTCCCTGCTGATGGACTATCAAGAAAAGGATGGTCCAGTTGTATCATATGGAGATAATTCGTTGGGTTACACAAAGGGTTTTTGTACTTTAACAAATGGGAAAGTTACTTTTTCAAATGTAGCATATGTCTTTGGGCTTAAACATAATCTACTCAGCATAAGCTAACTGACAAGCAAAAGTAAGATAGTCCAGTTCAGAAGGAAGATTGGCACTATTTTTGATAAGACAGGGAAGCCACTGCTGACAGCAAAAAGACATGAGAGCATGTATCAAATTGACATGAACACAGCAGTCACAACAACTGATACTTGTTTTTATTCAAAGGCAGCAGACAACCTCAAGTGGTTATGGCACAAGAGACTCTCACATCTCAACTTCAAAGATATTCATAAGTTATCTAGTAAAAGTATGGTGTCTGGGCTACCCACAATGTCTTATGTGAAGGACAGATTATGTCCTGGATGTGAAAAAGGGAAGCATCACCATGCCTCATTCAAATCAAAGCAGATTTCATCTGTTGAGAAACCATTTCACCTTCTTCATATGGATCTTTTTGGTCCTGTTAATATAGCCAGCTGTAGTGGGAAGAAGTATACACTGGTGATTGTTGATGAATATTCTAGATACACTTGGGTGTTCTTTTTGAAGCAAAAGAGTGAAGCTGCTGATGAAATTATCAATTTTATCAAAAGAATGAAATTACTGAATGGGCAATTGGCGAAGCAGCTTAGAAGTGATCATGGTACAGAATTCAGAAATGCAACATTGGAAGAATTTTGTGCTGACAAAGGTATTTCAGAGAATTTTTCTGCTGTGAGAACACCTCAACAGAATGGTGTTGCAGAAAGAAGAAACAGAACTCTCATTGAAGCAGCAAGATCTATGTTGGCTGAGTCTGGGCTAAAAAATTCATATTGGGCAGAAGCTGTGAACGCTGCATGTTTTACCCAGAATAGATCTTTAATAGTGAAAAGACATCAGAAAACTGCTTATGAAGTTCTCAAAGGCAGAAGACCCTCAATTTCATTTCTTCATGTATTTGACACTCCCTGTTTCATTCTAAACAATAGGGATCAGCTAGGCAAGTTTGATGCTAAGGCTGATGAAGGTATATTCTTGGGATATTCCAACATGTCAAAGGCATATAGGGTTTTCAATAAAAGAAGGGGTTGTTTTGAAGAATCCATTAATGTTACATTTGATGAAACTGCCCCTACTTTATCTTCTGGTCAAGAAGATGAGGAGTTACTGTTTGAAGAGCCAACTCAGCAAGCTCTTGATGATGAAGAAGAACCATCAACAATTCCCTCACCAATCCATGTTGTTGGGTTCTTTGATGATGAGATGGAACACTCTGTTCCATCTGTGTCTAAACCATGTGGACCTACTGGCTATACTAAAGTTTTACAACTGGAGCATAGGTCTACTGGTTCTGAAGGATCTCAAGCTGGTACTGGTTACACTCATAATGAAAAACTGTCTCCCACTGCTGCTCATTCCTCTGAGCCAGCTGATGATCAAAATGATGTGTGTTCCACAACAAGCTCACCTGTTCATAACACTAGATGGACAAAGGAGCATACAATTGAACAAGTTATTAGTAATATGGCAAGTGGTGTTAAAACAAGAAGACATGCAACCAGCAACTTTTGTATGCATGTAAACTTTGTGTCTACCATTGAACCTACATGTCCTGATGAAACAATCAAAGATCCAAGCTGGGCAGGAGATATGCAGGAAGAGATCTCCCAGTTTGATAAGAATAAGGTTTGGACATTGGTACCTAAACCTGATGATGAAACTAAGAAGATCATTGGTACCAAGTGGGTCTTCAAGAATAAGATGGATGAAGATGGGATTGTGATCAGAAACAAAGCTAGATTGGTAGCTCAGGGTTTCAAACAGGAAGAAGGATTGGATTATGGAGAGACATATGCTCCAGTGGCTAGGATGGAAGCTATCAGATTGTTCTTGGCATATGCTGCTAAGATGAACTTTAGGGTATTCCAGATGGATGTTAAATCTGCATTTCTAAATGGGAAGCTCAAGAAGAAGTTTATGTCAAACATCCTCCTGGTTTTGTAAGCAGCAAATATCCAGACCATGTCTACAAGCTAGACAAAGCTCTTTATGGCCTCAAACAGGCACCAAGAGCATGGTATGAGACACTTCATGTGTATCTCACTGGTATAGGTTTTAAAGTTAGAACAATTGATACCACTCTGTTCTCAAAAGAGATAGATGGTTATCTCTTGCTGGTACAGATATATGTGGATGGTATTATTTATGGATCTAAAAATGAGAAACATTGTCAAGATTTTTCAAAACTTATGTCAAAGACATATGAAATGAGCTTACAAAGAGATTTGCAATACTTTTTAGGATTGCAAATTAAACAACTTGATGATGGAATTTTTATAAGTCAGGATAAATATATCAAAAGATATGCTAAAGAAATTTGGTCTGACCTGTTTAAAAGATATAGGGACCCCAATGGCAGCATCTATTAAAATAGATCTTGATCCCAATGGTGAACCAGTCAATATCACTGAATATAGAGGTATGATTGGATCCCTACTTTATCTTACAGCCAGCAGACCAGATATTATGTTTGCCATATGTCTCTATGCCAGATATCAAGCTGATCCTAAAGAGTCACACTTGCTAGCAGTAAAAAGGATATTTAGATATCTGAAAGGTACTACTAAACGTGGTCTTTGTTATCCCAAAGACCAGGATTTTGAGTTAATTGGGTATTCAGATGCTGACTTTATAGGGTGTAAAATAGACAGGAAAAGTACTACTGATGGTTGCCAGTTACTGGGTGGTAGGCTAGTCAGCTGGACGAGCAAAAAGCAAAATACTGTGTCCACATCTACTGCTGAGGCAGAATATGTTTCTGCTGGTAGTTGTACTGCACAAGTAATATGGATGCAAAGCCAGCTGAAGGACTATGGTGTTCATGTTACAAAAACTCCAATCTACTGTGACAACACAAGTGCTATTGCTATTACCAACAATCATGTGATGCATTCAAGAACTAAGCACATTAACGTTCGATATCATTTCATAAGGGATCATGTTCAAAAAGGAGATGTGGAGCAACATTTTATTTCAACAGACCAGCAGTTAGCAGATCTTTTCACAAAGCCCTTAGATGAGAAACATTTTAACTATCTCATCTCAGAGCTGGGTATGCTTGAACTTTAAAATAAAAGGCAACTTTGTTGGTGGTAAGTCAAAATTTCTTTCACTTACTGCCTACATGTCAAACAGTCAGCACAATAAGGTCTTTTATATCATGGTTATTCAATGTTCAAAACCAAATAATAAATAGCTCATAATACTTAAATGATACCTTAAATCTGAAACTCATTTACTTCCAATGATTTAAAATTAAATTCATTACATATTAAATGTCACAAAGAATTTTTGTATTTAATACAAAATTTATCTTATGGTTTTTAACTTCAAATTGATATGAAAACTGATGCATTTAATGCTTAATGGGAGGTATGAGTGTTCAAGCCGATTAAACGTCATGTCAACAGTCTGTGTCCCCTCGAAAACGTGCCAGTCTGTCACATCTGCCCACGCGCCTGCAGATGACAGTTGCCATTTTCTCTTTCCTGCACTTTTTTCCACCAATCCGAAAGGTTAAATAAGGCGATCAAATTCCACATAATAACCTTCGGTTATTAACTCTTTGATTTACCTTTCAAATACACACTCTTCTCTCTAAAAATCCCAAATCTTCAAATATTTCATACATTCATCTTCAACATTTCATCAATGGCAGAACAACAACATCAATCACCACCTACTGAGAATCAGCCAGAGGAACAACAGCAACAACAAGCGGTGGAACCATAACAACCAGAACAACACCCTCCACCGGTCATTGAGGAACAAGCTGTACAGGGTCCACTGTTCAATCTTCACCCCAACCTGATCAGGGCCAATAATTATAATGACCTGTCCTAATCCATCTGGACGAATACATTACATTTGGTTACATCGCGAGGTACTTGACCTCTATATGATGCATTTTACAAACATTGCATTCGTTTTAAAAAGACAAACTTTCATTACATCAAAAGTTGACAGCATGCATATCATTTCATAATATATCCAACTATAAATGACTTAATAATATTCTTGATGAACTCAACGACTCGAATGCAACTTCTTTTGAAATATGCCATGAATGACTCCAAGTAATATCTCTAATATGAGCAAATACACAGCGGAAGATTTCTTTCATACCTGAGAATAAACATGCTTTCAAGTATCAACCAAAAGGTTGGTGAGCTCATTAGTTTATCATAAACAATCATTTTCAATAATATAATAGACCACAAGATTTCCTTTATTCAATAATCATACACTCGCAAGTGTTTAAAAATTATTCATATGGATTGAACACCTGGTAACTGACATTAACATAATGCATATAGAATATCCCTAAAACAGAAATCCATCTGTATTAATAACTCGAAGTACTAAAGCATACCATTTTCCAGTATGGGGGAAGTCAGGGCCCGTAGATCTACCTTTAGGATTCGCGTCAATTAGGGTGTCTGTTCCCTAATTCTTAGGCTACCAAGCTAAAAGGGTGATATTCGATTGTATAATCCAACCATAGAATGTAGTTTCGATTACTTGTGTCTATTTCGTAAAACATTTATAAAAGCAGCGCATGTATTTTCAGCCCCAAAAATATATATTGCAAAAGCATTTAAAAGGGGAGCAAATGAAACTCACCTATTATATTTTATAGTAAAAATACATATGACGAAACTGAACAATGCAGGGTTGGCCTCAGATTCACGAACCTATATCAATTATATATATTAAAATATATAATCGTAATCGAACAATTATATATATTATTATTAGTGATATAATTTTTATATTAATAACTTTTATTTTTCATTATTAATATCTATTAATTATATATATATATATATATATATATATATATATATATATATATATATATATATATTATTGTTATGTCATATGTATTAAATATTTTATATATATATATATATATATATATATATATATATATATATATATATATATATATATATATATATATATATATGTTTCATTTGTTTGTTAAATAGTAATTTTAACAATACTAAAATAATATTAGTAGTGATTTAAAATAATAATAATGATAATACTAGTATTAATAATAATGATAATAATATTAATGATTCTCATAATAATAATATTAATGATAGTTTTATTAATAAATCTTATAATAATGGTAATACCAGTTTTTAAATGAAAATTTTATTAATAATGATAATGAAAATAATAATTTTTATAGTAATACATAATACTTAATGATAATAATTTTTATAGAAATTTCATTACTCATGATAGTATTAACAACAATGCTTATGTTAATCATAATCAACATCTTCATGTTAAATTTCTAAACTATTAACTAAGGCTTTTATAACATCAATTTGTAATCCTAATCCTGATAATAATAGTAATACTTATATTAGTAATGATAATGTTAATAATATAAATTATATTAAGGATATTAATAATCATTTTAATAATACTGACATAACAATAATAATAATACTTATAATGATTTGGTAATATTAATAACAATGATAATAATAATAATAATGATATTCGTAAATCTTATTAATAATAATACTAATAATACTTATAATTTTAATACATGATGATAATAATAATAATCATAACAGTCATAACAATTAATAATAATAATAATAATAACAACATTAATAATAACAATATTAATAATAATAATAATAATAATAATGATAAAAATAATAATAATAATAATAATAATAATAATAATAATAATAATAATAATAATAATAATAATAATAATAATAATAATAATAATAATAATAATAATAATAATAATAATAATGATTAAGTGACTACCTCAAAAGGAGTTTTAAAAAGAAATACAGTCGCGAACCGGACTCGAACCCATGACCTCCCGCATACCCTCTAACACCTCATACCACCCAACCGTGTCTATTTTTCTGAAATATACCTCAACCCAAATATATTTAGTCTGTTTTTAATTTGTTTCACTTTTCATCTTCTTCTCAGTTTCAAATCCGACCCAGTAGTCTCACTTCATAATCATAATAACGAATCAAAGATTATTTTAATACTTAAAACTTAATTTATAAATGACTTGTAACCAATCCCTTTTGTTTTTTTTTAAAATAATTAAAAAAATGGCCTGCTGTAAATCAGCGACGGTAATAACAAAATAAAAAAAAATTTGATTTCGATTTATGGACTGTTTTAGACAAACGTTATAAAAAGAATTATGTTGCCAATCGATCCTAGGAACGTTTGGAATCTTCAATTGAACTTCAAACATCCATATGAACTCGAATTCGATCAATGTTCATATGTTTGACTTTTTGAAACGAAACTTTGACTCGAAAATTCGAAGTTGTTTTGAGGTATTGGAATGTAAGATTTTGCAGATAATTTGACCAATGGATTTCTAACAGTTCTGCAATTTTAGATTTTGAAAATTCATCCAAATTCGTGGTTTTGGTAAATTGATACAAGAACAGAGAGAACAAGCTGTAAAAAGTTTCTGTTTTTGTTTTAATTCAGGAAATTGAGTTTGTTATTTTTGGTAATCGATAATGATAGTGAAAAGGAATTGAACTCGCTGTATTACAACATGATTTGGTCGATTATATAATGGATGTATATATCGATTCCCTTCATTCAGACAGCAAGGACATGAGTAAAATAAAAAAAAATAAAGTTGATTAAGAGTTCTAACAGATTTCGTTTGTATACGGAATGAGATTGATAATGAGTCAACAAAAACATAAATCATTTACAGCCAGATTGTGATGGAAACAGAAAGCGTGATATATACATCTGTATTTATAATTTTTTTAAATTAGTATTAATAAACAAATAAGTTACTTAATAATAATTGTATATAACTGTTTATATATATAGTTATCTGTATATGTATCTTTTATATTTAAATATATATATGTATATATCAGCATATATATATATATATATATATATATATATATATATATATATATATATATATATATATATATATATATATATATATATATATATATATATATATATATATATATATATATATATATATATATATATATATATATATATATATATATTATCTGTGTTTGTATATTTATATATATTTATTTGTAGGTTATAATTAATCTTGTAAATATAGCTATAATATTAGTACTCTTAATAATAATAATAATACAAACTTATAATATAGTAATAATAATATTACTAATGATAATGATAATAACTACTATAAAATATATAACATAATATTGTTAATAATGATAATACTGATAATACCAATTATAACAAATTACATATAACAAATTTCATATTATAATTTTAATAATACTTATATTAATAATAATGAATGTACTAATAATATAACAACTATAATTAAACTTGTAATTACATTTAATATATTAATATTACTATTTATTACTTATGTATTATTATATGATAACATTTATTGAATATTTATTTACAATATAATAACTATTGATAGTAATTATATATACATATATATATTGATAATAATATTATATATATATATATATATATATATATATATATATATATATATATATTTATATTTATATTTATATTCTTTTTAATAGTAACTTATTTATTCTATTTCTTATTTTATATTTTTAATTCTAATTGATTAAAGGTATTTTATTAATTCAAAATATTATATATATACTTATATTTATACGTATATTTACATATTTGTTATACACAATTGTTCGTGAATCGTTGAGCACGGTCAAAGGTAATTGAATATAGTTTCAAAATTTGTGAGACTTAACATTACAGACTTTGCTTATTGTGTCGATATCATATTAAGATTTAGTTTAAATTTGGTCAAAAATTTCCGAGTCGTCACAGTACCTACCCGTTAAAGAAATTTTGTCCCGAAATTTGAGTGAGGTTGTCATGACTAACAATAAAAATGTTTTCATGACGAATATGAGTTGATAAATAGAGTTTTATCACCATTGAGTAATATGGATAAAACAATTTGATTATTCGAAAAGTACGAATGAAGCTATTATAAAATATTGAGATGAGTAAATGCAGATTTGTCTTAACTTGTGAATTAGTCATGGTTGATTTTCGGAATTCAAGGGATTCAAAAGAAAATCTTGGAAATCTATAAGATCTTATTCTTCGGCGAATAAGGAAAGTAAGACTTCTATAATTTAATACGGTGATCTGCCTCGATTACTCCGTCTGATATTTCTATTATAAATTTACCTTTTCCGTTCCCTTAGTTTTCACCACTTCTATACTTAATTCTTAAATTCAAAAGATTGTGAGAATGCTTAATTCAGTTTTGATCCTTGTCCTTATCCTTACTATCGCAACAATCATTCTCCTTTTCCAACTTCCACCGGAGAAATCTGTTTTCTTCTACTTCGCCCTTGGGGTTATAGTGTTTTTAATTCTCCCGTGTCTTTATGTTGCAATAAACATTGATATACACGGTTTGTAATTTATGTGTTGTTATCAGGCTTTATATTCTCCCTTATATTTCGAAGTCTCTGCTTCCGTCTTCTTTAATCATTGACATTCACAGTTAATGTTCTCTCTTATTTTGCTGCGATTTATACCCCCTTTCTATTTCGGAGCTTCATGCTTTTGTTTTCTTGTCGCAAGTAATGGTCCAGAATTTGTAAGTATGGAGTTTTGAATGAACTTAATGTTCTAAACAAGAAAGAACGTTATCGCACGATTTGATTTGTCAAATACCAGAGTCACTGAGAATAGAACTATCAAGAATATACTTTCTTGATATGTTCAAAAGTTAAGCAGAATGAAAGAGTCATGTAACATGGAACATGATGATAGTATGATCTACTGTGAACCATCATCACGTTTCATTAAAAACTCAGCATGACTTACTGTAATATAATCATGTTGGCCGGGCGTCATTATATTATACTAACCCATGCTTCAATTCTCAACACTTCTCCACAATTCATTCATAATTTATACTTAGATTTTACAGAAGTTTCCAATATAATGAAATACAGAAAACACGAAGAGGTAGATAATTTCGGACAAGAATATTTATGAAAATGTCCTCAGAAATATCGAAGATATTTATGATGATATTTTGAAATTTCTAAGTTCGAAAGTTGATGAAGAAAAAATTTTCGCAAGATTTTAACATGACCTCGGAGCAAGATATTCTCTAAAGATTTCATCGGATCCAGAATTACCTGGATTCTTTGAATATAGGGTTTGGTCCTTGTATTTGTCCTTGGTCTCCTTCATGGTTAGCTCAATCTGTTTTTAGTACCAATTTTTCTATCGAGTATTCCCAACATTCCATTCTTTATCATCAAACTCTTGGCCATTTAGGCCATCTACAATTTTACTGTTTCCTCTGCATTTAATGCAGCCACATCTGAATCGTCGATTATCAATCCGAGGTGGTTTCAAGAGAATTGTTTTTTTAAATGATTAAACGCTGATGGTAATATGGTGGAATATAAAAGGTTCTCCGGTAACAATAAATGAGCACACACATATATATCAAGATTATAATAATGTTGTTTTGAATGAAAAGTCGCAGTTGTCTTGCTAGAGCTGTGACAAAATTTGCTACTTTGAAAGGGATTACCAAGTTATTTTGGGTAATAATAACACTAAGGAATTAGAACGGTTACGTGTTAATCGTTTACTCAGTTTCTGAGAGTTTTTCAGATGCATAACTATATGCATAAATCTTTTCTCCCGTAGATGAAATGTGGTTGGTTCATCCTCTCGATTGAGGTGTTTCCAAGAATCATGAAAGGTTTGAACGCAAATTGTAATCGTCAAGATACAAATGAGGTTTAAGATGAAATCAAGTTACAAAGGATGTTTTAAGATGAAATCAAGTGGCAAAGTTGAAGAATGGTTTAGTTTCATATGTTATAATCAATATTTTAATTCAATTTGATTGTCCAATGTTCTTAGTCCACAGTAGATAGTCCACAGTAATAGTCCAATAATTCATATATAGTTTAATATAATATTCGAATTAATTAATACGTATCGTGACCCGTGTACATGTCTCAGACTCGATCACAACTCAAAGTATATATATTATTGTAGAATCAACCTCAACCCTGTATAGCTAACTCTCGCATTACTGCATATAGAGTGTCTATGGTTATTCCAAATAATATATATAGATGCATCTATATGATATGTCAAAACCTTGTATACGTGCCCCGATATTTAAAGTGCGTAAAATAAATAACAGAAATTAATTGACGATAAATAAAATTGGGAGAATATAAATTGCGATAATTAAATTGCGATAAATAAAATGTAATCAGTTAGCTAGGAACAGTTAGCTAGGAACAGTTAGCGTGGATTCTTAACAAATTTTCAATTAGTTAATTCGTTTGTTTCTAACAAATTTTATTTTGTCCAATGTTTTCTTCATTATGCCACTTGTTAGATTATGATAAGTCAAAATCCAAATATGAAATTGAATAAAAATGGTTATTCTGTGGTGAACGGATTCGTATCTCTGTAGATGTAAGTAGGATAGTAAATGAATGTTGAATCAGATTCGAAGAATGTACAGTATAACTTATTAAAGTGAAATCTAAATATTCCTCGGGTATCACCTACCCGTTAAAATATTTTCACCATTAACAGTTTGTACAAAAGAATTTTTAATTACAATCATTATGAAAACATATATACATATATATTTTCTTCAGATGTAACCATGGATTTAATGAGTCACTATAATATTAAACTCATTTGATTTACCGTTAGAACTAGAATACATAACCTCTAAAACATTAGAGATTACATAATCGCCATGAAGAACGAAGATAATTGGTGTAGAATGATACGTAGAACGATGATTATACTCAAGGTACAGAATGAGATATTGAGGCATGGATTGTTGATGATACTAGTGCTGTTATTGATGGTACTGTTGGTGCCGGTGATGTTGCTGAAGCTGGTAAATTTTTGCACCATATTCTCCAAATTGATTACTCGTGCGTGAAGTTCGTTGACTTCTTCTATTATTCCGGGATGATCGTCGGTCGGAACGAGCGGAAGAATAAGGTTTAGAAATGTGAATAGAATATAATTGTGTCGAACTACTCTAGAAATGAGGCTGAAAATGGTGTTTCGGATAGATTCACCGATAAGTGCTTTAGGTTCTTCGCCAAGAGGGCAATTTCGTTAGTGGAAAGGATCGCCGTCTTCACGTCTCCATTGATTAAGTCGATTACGAACCCATCAGATGAATTGGGGATGGCTGATTGATTGATTCATTCTGGTGACACCGCTTTCGGAGCTTAGGTGAATATCCATGTCGAAATAGTTGTCGGAATAACTATCGGAATAGCTATCGAAATCTGAGGGACTCAAACTGGTTGAGGGATTCATCTCGTATGATCAGATGAAGTATTTTTGATAAGAAATAGATTATAGGATGTAGATTAGTACCCTGCAATACATAATTTACATATGCATATATAATACTAAAATCCCATAAGTTACGGAGGAATCTACAGAAGCTGTCGGGCAAAGGTAATAATAGCATATACGCTAAGATATGAATTTATCTATACACTTTTCACGCAATCAATGCAGTAAGATGTGTCTAGACTAGGAATGATAAGCAGGTAATTTCCTAAGGATGATAAGTAGATTATTTTTGACACGAAATGATAAGCAAAACTTTTGACATGCAGACACGGTCGAAGTCCATACTCACTAATGCATCTAAACAACTATCAGTTAGACACACTAATGCAAGACCTGGTTCGCTAAGACCACCGCTCTGATACCACCTATAACGACCCGTCCTAATCCATCTGGACGAATACATTACATTTGGTTACATCGCGAGGTACTTGACCTCTATATGATGCATTTTACAAACATTGCATTCGTTTTAAAAAGACAAACTTTCATTACATTGAAAGTTGATAGCATGCATATCATTTTATAATATATCCAACTATAAATGACTTAATAATATTCTTGATGAACTCAACGACTCCAATGCAACGTCTTTTGAAATATGCCATGAATGACTCCAAGTAATATCTCTAATATGAGCAAGTGCACAGCGGAAGATTTCTTTCATAAGTGAGAATAAACATGCTTTCAATTGTCAACCAAAAGGTTGGTGAGTTCATTAGTTTATCATAAATAATCATTTTCAATAATATAATAGATCACAAGATTTACTTTATTCAATAATCATACACTTGCAAGTGTTTAAAAATCATTCATATGGATTGAACACCTGGTAATCGACATTAACATAATGCATATAGAATATCCCCAAAACAGAAATCCATCTGTATTAATAACTCGAAGTACTAAAGCATACCATTTTCCAGTATGGGGGAGTCAGGGCTCGTAGATCTACCTTTAGGATTCACGTCAATTAGGGTGTCTGTTCCCTAATTCTTAGGCTACCAAGCTAAAAGGGTGATATTCGATTCGATAATCCAACCATAGAATGTAGTTTTGATTACTTGTGTCTATTTCGTAAAACATTTATAAAAGCAGCGCATGTATTCTCAGTCCCAAAAATATATATTGCAAAAGCATTTAAAAAGGGAGCAAATGAAACTCACCTATTGTATTTTATAGTAAAAATAGATATGATGAAACTGAACAATGCATGGTTGGCCTCAGATTCACGAACCTATATCAATTATATATATTAAAACATATAATCGTAATCGAACAATTATATATATTATTATTAGTGATATAATTTTTATATTAAAAACTTTTATTTTTCATTATTAATATATATTAATTATATATATATATATATATATATATATATATATATATATATATATATAATTTAGATTTTGTTATGTCATATGTATTAAATATTATATATATATATATATATATATATATATATATATATATATATATATATATATATATATATATATATATATATATATATATATATATATATATATATATATATATATATGTTTCATTTGTTTGTTAAATAGTAATTTTAACAATACTAGAATAATATTAGTAGTGATTTAAAATAATAATAATGATAATACTAGTATTAATAATAATGATAATAATATTAATGATTCTCATAATAATAATATTAATGATAGTTTTATTAATAAATCTTATAATAATGGTAATACCAGTTTTTAAATGAAAAGTTTATTAATAATGATAATGAAAATAATAATTTTTATAGTAATACATAATACTTAATGATAATAATTTTTATAGCAATTTCATTACTCGTGATAGTATTAACAACAATACTTATGTTAATCATAATCAACATCTTCATGTTAAATTTCTAAACTATTAACTAAGGCTTTTATAACATCAATTTGTAATCCTAATCCTGATAATAATAGTAATACTTATATTAGTAATGATAATGTTAATAATATAAATTATATTAAGGATATTAATAATCATTTTAATAATACTGACATAACAATAATAATAATACTTATAATGATTTGGTAATATTAATAACAATGATAATAATAATAATGATATTCGTAAATCTTATTAATAATAATACTTATAATTTTAATACATGATGATAATAATAATAATAATCATAACATTCATAACAATTAATAATAATAATAATAATAACAACATTAATAATAACAATATTAATAATAATGATAATGATAAAAAAAAAAAAAATTAATAATAATAATAATAATAATAATAATAATAATAATAATAATAATAATAATAATAATAATAATAATATTAATAATAATAATGATTAAGTGACTACCTCAAAAGGAGTCTTAAAAAGAAAAACTGTCGCGAACCGGACTCGAACCCATGACCTCCCGCATACCCTCTAACACCTCATACCACCCAACCGTGTCTATTTTTATGAAATATACCTCAACCCAAATATATTCAGTCTGTTTTTAATTTGTTTCACTTTTCATCTTCTTCTCAGTTTCAAATCCGACCCAGTAGTCTCACTTCATAATCATAATAACGAATCAACGATTGTTTTAATACTTGAAACTTAATTTATAAATGACTTGTAACCAATCCCTTTTGTTTTTTTTAAAAAAAAATAATTAAAAAATTGCCTGCTGTAAATCAGCGACGGTAATAACAAAACAAACAAAAAAAAAATTGTTTTCGATTTATGGACTATTTTAGACAAAAGTTATAAAACGAATTATGTTGCCAATCGAACCTAGGAACGTTTGGAATCTTCAATTGAACTTCAAACATCCATATGAACTCGAATTCGATCAATGTTCATATGTTTGACTTTTTGAAACGAAACTTTGACTCGAAAATTAGAAGTTGTTTTGAGGAATTGGAATGTAAGATTTTGCAGATAATTTAACCAATGGATTTCTAACAGTTCTGCAATTTTAGATTTTGAACATTCATCCAAATTCGTGGTTTTGGTAAATTGATACAAGAACAGAGAGAACTAGCTGTAAAAAGTTTTTGTTTTTGTTTTAATTCAGCAAATTGAGTTTGTTATTTTTGGTAATCGATAATGATAGTGAAAAGGAATTGAACTCGCTGTATTACAACATGATTTGGTCGATTATATAATGGATGTATATATCGATTCCCTTCATTCAGACAACAAGGACATGAGTAAAATAAAAGAAATAAAGTTGATTAAGAGTTCTTACAGATTTCGTTTGTGTACAGAATGAGATTGATAATGAGTCGACAAAAACATAAATCATTTACAGCCAGATTGTGATGGAAACAGAAAGCGTGATATATACATCTCTATTTATAATTTGTTTAAATTAGTATTAATAAATAAATAAGTTACTTAATAATAATTGTATATAACTGTTTATATATATAGTTATCTGTATATGTATCTTTTATATTTAAATATATATATGTATATATCAGCATATATATATATATATATCAGCATATATATATATATATATATATATATATATATATATATATATATATATATATATATATATATATATATATGTATGTATATCTGCATAACTCTATTTATTATCTGTGTTTGTATATTTATATATATCTATTTGTAGGTTATAATTAATCTTGTAAATATAGCAATAATATTAGTACTCTTAATAATAATAATACAAACTTATAATATAGTAATAATAATATTACTAATGATAATGATAATAACTACTATAAAATATATAACATAATATTGTTAATAATGATAATACTGATATAACAAATTACATATAACAAATTTCATATTATAATTTTAATAATACTTATATTAATAATAATGAATGTACTAATAATATAACAACTATAATTAAACTTGTAATTACATTTAATATATTAATATTACTATTTATTACTTATATATTATTATATGATAACATTTATTGAATATTTATTTACAATATAATAACTATTGATAGTAATTATATATACATATATATATTGATAATAATATTATATATATATATATATATATATATATATATATATATATATATATATATATATATATATATATATATATATATATATATATATATTCTTTTTAATAGTAACTTATTTATTCTATTTCTTATTTTACATTTTTAATTCTAATTGATTAAAGGTATTTTATTAATTCAAAATATTATATATATACTTATATTTATATGTATATTTACATATTTGTTATACACAATTGTTCGTGAAA
Source organism: Rutidosis leptorrhynchoides (assembly GCF_046630445.1). Taxonomy (NCBI): domain Eukaryota; kingdom Viridiplantae; phylum Streptophyta; class Magnoliopsida; order Asterales; family Asteraceae; genus Rutidosis; species Rutidosis leptorrhynchoides. The sequence continues at coordinate 430,096,719 of NC_092337.1, forward strand.
CGTTGAGCACGGTCAAAGGTAATTGAATATAGTTTCAAAATTTGTGAGACTTAACATTACAGACTTTGCTTATCCTGTCGATATCATATTAAGATTTAGTTTAAATTTGGTCGAAAATTTTCGGGTCATCACAATAATGCACCAGACCATGCACTGATTCGCCTTTCTAGAGGCAATGCAGCGCACGCTCTCTCTAGTCCCAAGTCTAAAGCCAACATTGGCTATAAGGCTTTGATCGACTACATCAGGCGATGCCCCTTGGCGAGATCCATCACCGGAGTTCCTTCTCGCCTCTATCCGGCCTGTTTAGCGAGATTTTGGTATACTGCCACTATGGCCACCACTCAATAGAATTCTCCTTGTATTCGTGGCATGGTGACTGAAACCCTAAAATGCTCGATCACTGTTGATGCCCTCCGTCGTGCCCTTCAATTACCCGGTGGTCCATTTGTTAATTCACCGACGAGCGATGATTTGAGGAGGGAAGTGCTGGAAACGATTGGATATGCTGGTCCAATTACTCATACACCACTAAGGAAGAACATGCCACCGCTATGGTATTACTTCTTTGGACTGCTGACCCAGTGCATTAGCCAAAAGTCTGATAGTTTTGATCAGTGCTCAGATTTTGAGCTCAAAATTGGTCATGGTTTGTTGTTCAACAGGAACATTGACTACGCAGCTGAGATCTACCTCAGGTTAAGGGAAATGATGCTTGCACCCAAACGAACACATCTATTCCCCTTTCCAAGGTTCTTGAGCCTTGTTTTTGAAAATGAGTTGGGTGAAGCTTACCAGCAGATTGCTGATCAATCATTCGACCTGCCTCCAAATCAAGGGGAAATGCCAAAAGATGCTCATGCTGCTCCATATACTGGTTTAACACCAGGCATGCTCGAGTATCTTGCTGCTTGAGGTGGAGTAAACCCAACGACTGCCTCTGGTGTTGCACCAGCTGAGGGGGAGGGACCTCAGCGAAAGCCAGCTGTGAAAAGAAAGAAGCCAGCTAACTCAACTAGTACAGCCACTGTCTCACATACTGGTAAAGCAGTAGTTGTATTAGAATCTAGTGCTCTCTGATCATAAAGAACAGCCCTTGTCTTATATACTGACTACCCATTTCTAGTATTGGAATCCTGAAACGACCCGTCAAAGTACACTTGACGACCATCGTTATCTTGGTCCCACAGCTTAATCATAACTCTTTATGAATTTGACAAATAACCTTGCATTCTTTATTTAAAAATGATTTCCTATAAAGGAAACCTACCAAAATATGCAAGTTTAGAAAAACCATACGTTATTACTTAATCAAAAGTTGACCAAAACAAAGTCAACAAACACCCACAATCTAATGTATCAAAAATAGAATGCAAGTTAATGTTTAACAAAAGCTGCCATTATAAATATGCAGAGTCTCTAAGCACGGCGGAAGCAATCAATCATGAACCTGAGAATAAAACATGCGAGTAACTGTCAACAAAAATGTTGAGTGAATTATACGTTTAATATTGCAAACAATATTTCATTTAAACCAAAAAATTTATGTTTGAAAACATAAAAACCCCTTTTGGACCACAAAATTATATGCTCGAAAACATATAAAAACATTATTTCATTTTCCGTGAGCCACCTGGTAACCACTTAACCCTTTATTTACCCTTACCAAATACAATAAATAATATACACCGAACAAGTGTATCTTCAACTAAATACGAAGTACTAAACATTCCGATTATAAATTGCTAGCACGACTAGCTCGAAATGGGGTTGTTAAACCCAATAGATCTATCCATAGGATTCACGTTCACCAGTAGAAACCAGTGATTACAGTTACCAGACTAGGGAATATTTTCATTCAACTCACAATGAATAATTTAAACCAAACACCACTTGTGTCCAATGTATAAAATAAATTGCATGTATTCTCATCCCAAAAGATTTAAAACTGTATAAAAAGGTGGGACTATAACTCACCTTAAAAGCAAACGAGTAACCACACAATAATACGAATAGCAAACGAAGTAAAGTGATCAGGAATGATCACAACGTCGACCTAAAAATAAAGCAGGTCGATATAAATAACTAACTTATGTCAAGTCTTAGTATGATAGCTCATGTTGCAAGTAGACATAGAACAATACTCAACATGCATCGGTTTGATCGGAACAGCGTACGGACACACACTTTCTATTTTTAGAAAGTTTCTATTTTTAGCAGGTTTCCATTTTTGGAAAGTTTCTATTTTAGGAAGTTTTTATTTTTGGAAAGTTTCCAAAGTTAGAAAGTTTCCATATTTAGAAAGTTGCTATTTTTGGAAAATTTATAAGTTAGAAAAGTTTCCTTAATTAGAAAGTCAACAAAAGTCAACTGAAAGTCAAAGTCAATCGAAAGTCAACTCAAAAATCAACCTTGGTCAAACATAGTCAATGTTAAATTTTTAAAAGTATAGGTTATAATAATAATATAGGTTATAATGTTATTTAAAGTCATAAATGTATAATTATGTCATAACATAAGTTTAATTAAATTAAATTGAATTATTAAAGTTAACATAAGTTTAAATGATATAATTAATATAACATAAGTATTTAATTAAGTAATTAAATATTAATCATAATATAAGTATTATTAATTAATAATAAATTTTAAATCACATCATATGTATTATTAATTAATAATGAATTATTAATCATATCATATGTATTATTAATTAATAATGAATTATTAATCATATCATAAGTTTCTAATTATAATTATTAATTCATAATTATTTAATAATTAAATTATAATTAAATAATAACTAAGCCTTATAATAATTAAATAATTAATTAATCCTTATTATAATTATAAGTCTTATTACAACAATCTCATAATATAATTTTAATACTTACCATAATTATTTTTCATTAATAATAAAAATATTATTAATCATAAGTTTAATTAAAAGTTTGATAAAATCAGAATTAATTAATAAATGATATAATAAACATGTATATCATAAGTCTTAAATTAAAATAATTACTTTTTATAACATAAGTAATTTATTAATAATGAAATTCATTATTTATATCATAAGTCATAATTAATAACCATAAGTTTTAATTAAAAGTTCATCGGGTCATAACTTGAGCCCCGGGAATAGGTTTTCGGCGAGTCTTATATATATCTTCACCTAACCAACCCACCCGACACATTAGTGTGCTCAAGAACACCCCAAGAATAGCAAACAAGTCGTGACTTACAGCCATAAATCAACTTGTAGCTTTAATCCGTTCAAAAACATGTTTTAGTCATACCGGGTGATCCGTGGCTCGGATTTCGATGACCCGGACATGAAAGTTCATCCCATCATCAATCCTAACACACTAGTACACCCTAAAGACTCCAAATATGATCACAAAGTCGGACCATACCTGTACCAATTCGTTTTCACAATTTAATTTCAATAAAACACCATTTTAATCATATCTAGAGCTCCGGGAATCGAAATGACATGAATCCGGAGTCTAAAATTAATGTCTTGATGAGAGGAACTCATCTAAATACTTTAATTTCACATTTATATCAGTTATATATACAGAAAACAACAATCAAACTGCTGTCCCAAAACAATCAAACCGAAAACATGAATTAACGAGCACTTCTACGCATACAATCAACAATACGATAACATATAATCATCATACTACTAATATAACATATAAAATCAGTAAAATAAATGAAAAAATTTTAAAATCTAGGGTTAGGGTTTATACCCTAATCAAGAATGATTCGGTATGAACGTGTAGAGGAGATCGAGAGGAACGCGTTTATGCAATTGATTTGATGATCCAAGCACTTGATTGAAAGAAGATGATGATGATATATGACTGATGGGGGACGTTCAAAAAGGGAGGAGAAAGAGAGAAAAGAAAAAAAATGAAGCTAGGTTAAAAATGAGAAGCATTTTGGTGATTTTGATCAATTTAATCCCATGTTTGAAAATTTGACAACCTAACCCCCTCCCCTTTGAAATTTTCAGCTGAAATAGGTAGGGTGGGCTCCACTTGTGGGCTAAATTGATGCTAAGAGTATTTGCTTGTGGCCCGAATGCCCGAACGAAGCCCGAAACGCGAAAACACCGCTACGCGATTAAATATTCGGAGAGATAACGCGTACGCGACAAATAAAATATATAAAAACCATATATATTCATATGACATCAAAATATCATATTTAAAATAATTTAGATTTAAAAATCCCAAAATTCTGACCGTTGGTTTGAAAACCGAAATGATTCGCCGGATAGAAATTCGCGACACGCAGAAACGTATAACTTAAAATATGAATATAAATATTCACATAACACATAATAATTAATATATTATTACAAAAATAATATTATAGGTCATAGAAATGATGTGGCACGAATAACAATTAACGGTCGTTAAATAATTAACGGCAAAAGATAACGGAAAAAGTAGGGTCGTTACAAATCCGTTGCTTAACTATTTCTTGGTAACAGGCAAATCCAAACGAGCTAAAGCTAGCTCCAAGCAAACCACAGGAGGGATTGGCCCAGTCTCAACTGCTGCTTCTGCAAAGAAAGCTACTATGGAACCTGGTGCGTCTCTAGACCAAACAGCAGAAATCTCTAACCTAATTAAAAATCTTTTAACTGCTGACTTGAAAAATGCTAGTGGAGTCAAAGGCACAACCTTTACTCCCAAGCTGACTGGTTTAAAAACTAGTGTTAAGAAGAGTAGCTACCCATACTCTTCTAACCAGGCACTTCCACATTTTTCTAAAATGAACATAATGCAATATCCTCTGCTGACAGTACAACTAGCAGAGAACATAACTGACCCCCAAAGCAGTCTTGAGCTGGTTCCTCATCGTGTTGAATCAGCTCAGGCCACTGCACAGCCTAAATGTTACTTGGATCATGCTAAGAGTCTCACTTCTACATCATTAACAGCCAGAACTCTTACACTATCTGGGTCAACATGTGTTGCCAATGAGTTAGCAGAGTCACAACTGTACTTACAGACACCTAACTCTGTCTCAATCGAAGGGCTGACTCAATCACCAGTCTGTCCCCAGAGAGAAACAATATATGCAATTGTTGAGACAAATTTATTTGGTTCTACAGTCGTTAACATAAAATGTTCTTTTGTTTCAGTTCTTAGCAGGGTAGATGAACAGGCAGAGGGGGAGCAAGAAAAGGATGTTATTGTTTCTACTGATGAGCTCTCTGTTTCTGCTACTGGTTTTGGTGCTACTGATTTGTCTACTGGTGGTACTGCTACTGGTACTGTTGCTTCTACTGCTGTTGGCTCTACTGGAGATAATGTGGTTGCTGATTCCACTGTTCTTACTGATAATGAGGAGTTAGCTACTGCTGATATTTCTGCTACTCCTCCCACCGTCTCTAGTATTGTTGCCTCAACCACTGATTCTGTAGTGGTTGAGGAGAAGATAATGGAACCTCCTCCTGTACTTGAAAAGGTCATTGGTAATATTGTTAAGGAGGTTCTTGATGTTGATATTTCTAGCACTACCACTGTTACTTCTCCAACTGCTTCTCTTGAGGAGATTATCACAGGTAGTGACCAAGATGACGTGGTGCTTACTGATGAGTTTATCGCAGCAAATGCTGCTTATTCTGCACATGTCACTGGTTCTACAGAACCTACTATGAATGCTGGTACCTCTGCTACTGCCACCACTGATTCTTCTCAGGCTACTGCTCCTGCTGAGAAGAAACCATATGTGTGCCAGACTGCCAGGTACCAGATCCTGATGAGGTTGTACATAACTTCGTCTATAGGGGAGCATCCATCACTCCCAGAGTTGCCTTGCTGGTGGATCAGCTGACTATTGATCCCAAAGTGCTATAGTCTCAGCCAGAAGATGAGCTGACTGAGCTATTATCTCAGCTGGATCGACCAGCAAGAGAAGAGATATATGAGAGGTTGGACATGCTACAACAAGTTAATGAGCAGCCATACTATCACTACTTTGGTATGGCTCCAGCTGCTTCTCCATGGCCTAGTACATGGAGGCCTCTCAAGTTCATTATAGATCCAGCTACTGGTAAATGTGTTATGCAAAATGTCCCTGATTCGCCAGTACCTTCTGATTCATCAGCTTCTTCCTCATCATCTTCTTCATCTAATGGTGATGCTGATAAAGGTGCTGATAAGGGCGGACCAGTCACTCATGATAATGTGACTAGTTCCAAAGACAAACCAGTGGATCTAACTGATGATGCTGATAATGATGCTGACAAGAATACCAGTGGTTCTAAACCTTCGGGTGAAGGTAAAAATGACGGTGATCATGGTGACGAGTCAGATTCTGACCTTCCACCTCCACCACCCCACGGAGGTACTTCTATGTTGGCTGCTAGTGATCAACCCCTCAACCAGCAGCTTTAATGCTGATGAGGTAGCTGCCATCTCCACTCTGGCTGTCTATAAGACGTTAGCCGAAGTTACACCAGATCTACAAAGCACCATTCGCTCTGCTATTGTTGATAGAATGACTGAAGCCATACACAGAGCTGGGGAGGTTACCACTTCTACCATTGAAAACCAGCTCAAACAAGTATGTGCTTTTGCTAATCTAGCGGTGGATGCTATTGTCAAATAATTTGAAGAAGAGGAGGATCTCAAGAGGCAAATCATCTATCATAATGAATATGCTGATCATATTGCCCGTCTTCAAACTGATCTTGATGCTGCTAATCGAATGAATCTTTTTCTTAATGAAGAGAATTGGGTATTGACAGAGAGGTTAGATTCGCAGGAACAGCAAATGGCTAATATGGTTCCTGTCTCTGCGTATCTTCAATTGGTGGAGACTATGCAACAAATGGCTGCCCTACAATATGGATGTTGCAAGTTCATGATTAAGTATGACAAGAAAAAGGCAAAGCTGTATGCTGAGCGAGCAGACAGGATCAAAAGAATGACCCCTGAAGAAATGAAAGACTATCTGCAATCTACTGGGTCAGGAGGAGTAAGAGCTGACGTGTTCATGAAATGGCTAGATGTAATGTTAGAAACTAGCTCATCTTCTCGACCAGCATCTTCTGCTCAGCCATCTACATAACAATAGCTAGCAGAAATAACAGACCTTGATGTTGATGATGTTAAGGGGGAGCATCTTGCTATTGTTCCCTATCTGCCTCCAGCTGATACTAATCAGTCAGCTGGTACTGAAGACACAGCAAGGAGGGCTGTGATAGAAGACTCATCCAGTAGTGTGCTGCTGGGTGAAACAAGTGTTGAAGACCCAGCCAAGGCGGCTGTGCTGGGTGCTAAACAAGATGATGATACTGTTGATCCTGCTGACTTCACAGTCTGGGGTAGAGGAGATCACTTATTTGTTCAATCACCTATCTCTCCCCGGACTCTTGCTTATTTTAACAGAACACAGGATGAACGTATTAATCAATTTTCAGTGAGTTCTTCAGGCATATCAGAATCAATCATGTATCCTCCATCTTTCCCAAAACCTCATGATAAACACACAACTTGGGAAGATGACTCAGTTGCCCAAGGTAAGTCAGATCTAAGAAAGATGAATCCAGATGAAAGAGAGGCTTACAGGCTGGAGATCACTATACCTGAATTACTTGAGCAAAGACAAGCAGCTATTTCTGAAAGGATACACCAAGTTAGATTGCTGCATCATCCTCTTGATCAGCCATTCTACATCACTGCCTTAACTTATGGCATTAAATTTGGCGTGTATCTGAATAACAGTGGTCAAAGGCTACATACTGATGAAGAGAAAGCTCAATTTCATGAGGCTCGGCAACTGGGTATGGATCTAAGGCAGTATCGTGATGCCCTTAGAACTGAAGAGGGAAGGAGAATGATTGAAACAGCAAAGTCCCTGAATATCACTACCGATGATTATCTTTTGGGCTTAGAAGTTGAAAGGCAAAGAAGGGAGGATGCTGATACTGAATATGGTGAAAGGGTAAGGCTTCAGGAAGTAGAAGCTAAATTGGCTGCTGATAGAAAGCAAGAAGCTGAGTCCCTCAAGCTAGCCAAAGCTATTGTTAAGGAACAAGATAAAGCTCTTGATGAACTGGAAGCTGCTGAGAAAGCACCTGCTACTGCTCCTATAGAAACTGAACGAACAATTAAGCTATTTGATCACTATTATAGGAGCAAGTATGGTGATGTACTGACCAGGAGATCAAATCCTAGCAAGATCATCAAAGTGCACAGAGGCACAAAAAGAGCTTTCAGTATCAGCAAGAAAGATAACATTCAAGAGAGGGTAGACTACACTGATTTGAGAACCTTTGGATTCAGTGAATGGATGGAGATATTGGAGTACTTCATTGGTAAAGCAGAAAGTGGTATTAAAAAGACATTGAAGCCAGAACTCCAAGAGCTCTTCAACAAAGCAACAAAATTTGGGAATGCACCAGTAGTAAACGTAGAAGAAGTTCTTTCTCAAAAGCTAAAAAGAAAGAAATCTACTGGTGAAGGCCCACACAGAAGAGATCCATCATTCTACCTCCTCATGTTCCAGTTTATGACCCTGTTGAGCTGCCTTACTTGTTTCCTGAAGCCTGGGCTACCCTGAAAGTGAAAGAAGAAGAGCTATCTGGTGATGAACTAGAAAAAGAAAAAGATAAAGACAGATAGCCTTCTAGTGCTTAAATTGTATCTTTTGTTACTTCATTTCTTATTATGATGTTTTATAATTACTGTATATACTCTGTTGTAATGAAGATGAAATGAGTTAATCTTCAACATCATATCAAGTTATAAGATATAGATAACTCAGCAAAAGATCCCAAAAACAAACTTAAAAGGGACAAATTTACTGCCTATTTTTTATTAGGTCCCTCAGTACTAGCTTTAGAGTTTTCTCTAAATGTCATAAGTTTTCTCATCATCAAATAGGGGGAGATTGTCGAGTCCCTAAAATAATTAAGGATTTAATTATGACAAAACTGTAATTTATTTGCACTAAAATGTTATGTGCAGCCAGCACAAGTTTGTTTATGTATAGACAGTAAATATTGCTATGTCAAGTGTTCAGTATGCTGCCTAGTCTACCAGCATAAGGTAGAGTGTATTCTTCGAATCAGCATAGGAAGAGTACTCAGTAATTCAAGAATATCAAGTGACTCAGCATAAGAAGAACCAGTAAACCTGGTAAGCAGCATACAACACAAGATAGCCATGCTCCATTACAAGCATGGTGGTTTCTCGAGTGGTCTACATCAATTGTACAATTCAACAGAAGTCAAAGACAAAGTTGAACAGGAAGGACACGCATCGGTGGCTGACAAGTGACCTTACAAGACCACGTGGGAATGCAGAAGTTTAACGCATGTGCAGACATGTGCTATACTTTGTCAATACCTAGGGAACACAACATTCTATTTCTTTAAACGAATAGTGGTGCCAAACCAAATTGGGGTGTTCCTGCAAATAGCTACCAAAGAGGAAAGAGGAGAGCACGCTCTCTGATGCAGTTGTCCCCACAAGTACAGACATCCTATGTAACAGTGGACAATAGAACCATTACATGTTTAATAGGACTACTATAAATTGTTGTATCCACTATTGTAACAACTAGTGGTGTGGGCTTATTTATTTAGAGTCCAAAACGTGTAATAGCTTTAAGTTTATCCTCATAGCTATACTTAGGTAAATCTGTATCAACCAACTATCATTCTGTAACGACCCTGGATTTTTCCAACATTATTTATTAATAATTATTATTATTAATACTTGTGATTTATTAAATGTATTATTTATATACGCTTACTTGTTACCGCGATTAACTTTGATTGCCCGAAACGTCTTTGTGGCACGCGTACATTACACGAATAATACTTTCAAATATTATTTACATTCATGATTAATTTCTATTAATCATTTTTAATTAATTATGACTACTAGTTAATTACTTGGGCTATAATTGGATTAACTTGTTAGTTACTTGAACTTGGACCTTGATTAATGTTAGTGGACTTAAGAGCCCACCCTACTCACCCTAATGGACTTATTAGCCCATTACCCATGTAAGTATTACTTTAAGATTAACCTAGATGAATAAACTTAGTAAGAATCTAGTTACCACTTACTTGCACCTTACCCCCATGCATGCACCCTTAATTACAAAACTTTGAGTCAAAGAGCATGCAAGACTTAGTGAACATCCTCCTCCCCCATTGGTGATGGGAACCTCACGGCCATAGTGGCCTTGGAGGTTGTTTTTGGTTTCAAACTTTGACTACCTATTACTACCATTCTACCTCTCCACTTTTACACACACTTACTAGCATTTTTCTCTCAAACTTCTTCTCTCATTCTTGCTCTCTACTTGTAAGTATCTTGAGCATTTTTCTTCTCTTTTTTCCTTGCAAAAACCGAACACACACACACACATAATCATCATCATCACTTGTTTTATGTTGTTGACTAGTTACTTGTTCATTGTTGTTATTTTGTTACATATCTTTGTTAGTTATTACTCATTAGTTATCAAGAATCAAACTCTTTAGTTTATTCTTCATTTTATCTTGTATTTACAAGAACATGCAAGAACAAAACTCTCTAGTTTATGTTCTACATATTATATGTTACAAGAAAGAAAGTCCATGTGTTGTAAGTCATAGTTGTGTTCATGAAGTAAACTTAAAAGTTTACTTTCTAAAGATCAAGACTTAGGCTTGAATCTTTAAAAGTATGAAACCCATGAACTTACTACTTGTGTAATTAGTTTATTTCCTCATTTGTTCATCTTTTAAAAATCGTGATTTTGGTTGTAAATGGTCAAGTGTTACAAGTTAACTTTGATCTCATTTTTCTTGAACTAAAGATTAACTTTAAAAAGTTCAAGAACATAGAATTAACTTAATAACTTTAGATCAAGACTTTTGGTTCTTGGATCTTCAAGATCAAACTAAGAACTATGTTCTACACATTAAGATCTTGATTAGTTAGTTTACTTTCAAGTTTGTAGTTCAATAATACTTTTAGCTTCTGTCCTATTTGATACTGGTACCGATAGAAGTTATGTATGTAGACACTTTTGCGATAAGATAAATTGGCCGTTAGTTCCTTTAAAAGAAAGTATGCTTGTCGAGGTAGCCAACGGTAAACTTGAAAAGGTCGACCAAATTGGTCGAGGAGCTATTATTAGTATAGCTGGTGCGGATTTCAAAATTGACTTGATACCTATCAAACTGGAAAGTTTTGACGTGATCGTCGGTATGGATTGGTTGACCAAAGTAAGGGCCGATATTATTTGTGGAGATAAAGCTCTCCGTATACCACAAGGAGATAGCGAACCACTGGTTATTTATGGAGAGAGATGTACCTCGAAGCTGAACCTCATCAGTTACATGAAAGCGCAAAATATCATGAAGAAGGGACGTCTTGCTGTTCTAGCACATGTGAAAACGGTAGAAACTGAGGAGAAAAGTGTGAACGATGTTCGTGTTGTGAACGAGTTTTCCGATGTCTTTCCAGAGGAATTACCTGGATTACCGCCACCGAGAACAGTAGAGTTTCAGATTGACTTAGTGCCAGGAGCTGCACCTATAGCTCGCACACCTTATCGACTCACACCTTCAGAGATGCAAGAGTTACAAAGTCAACTACAAGAACTACTAGACTGAGGATTCATTCAACCAAGCTCTTCGCCGTGGGGCGCACCTGTTCTGTTTGTGAAGAAGAAGGATGGATCCTTCTGTATGTGTATCGACTACCGTGAACTCAACAAATTGACGATCAAGAATCGGTATCCTCTCCCACGAATTGATGATCTTTTTGATCAGCTGCAAGGATCGAGCATTTATTCAAAGATCGATTTGCGATCCGGTTATCACCAATTGAGGGTGAAGGAAAGCGACGTAATGAAAACTGCATTCAGAACCCGATATGGTCATTATGAATTTCTCGTTATGCCATTCGGTTTGACCAACGCACCTGCCGTATTTATGGACCTTATGAATCGTGTCTGCAAGCCGTACTTGGACAAGTTTGTTATCGTCTTCATAGATGATATCCTCATCTACTCCAAAAGCGAAGAAGAACATGAACAACATCTGCGACTAGTGCTTGAACTCTTGAGACAAGAGCAACTTTACACGAAATTCTCCAAGTGTGAATTCTGGCTGAAGGAAGTCCAATTTCTGGGTCACGTTGTTAGCGACCAGGGTATCAAAGTTGATCCCGTGAAGATTGAAGCTATCAGTAAGTGGGAAACCCCTACTACTCCGACTCACATCCACCAATTTTTAGGTCTCGCCGGTTACTATCGAAGATTTATTGAAGGATTTTCTCTGATTGCACGACCGTTAACCGCACTGACTCACAAGGGAAAGAAGTTCATTTGGGAACCCGCACACAAATCATCATTTCAAACCTTGAAGAATAAATTGACCACCGCACCTATTTTATCACTCCCTGAAGGCAGTGACGATTTTGTCGTTTATTGCGATGCTTCCAAAAATGGTTTCGGTTGCGTATTGATGCAAAGATCGAAGGTTATTGCCTATGCTTCTCGCCAATTGAAGATTCACGAGTGGAACTATACTACTCACGATCTCGAACTTGGAACCGTTGCCTTTGCGCTCAAATTGTGGAGACACTATCTTTATGGAACTAAAAGTACTATCTTCACCGATCACAAGAGTCTCCAGCACATATTCGATCAGAAACAACTCAATATGAGACAACGTCGATGGATTGAGACATTAAACGACTACGATTGTGAACTTCGTTACCACCCTGGCAAGGCCAATGTTGTAGCTGACGCATTAAGCCGAAAGGAGAGGACGGTACCTCTTCGTGTCCGAGCTCTGAACATCACCATTCATTCGAATCTTCACAGCCAGATCCGAGCGGTCCAAGAAGAGGCTCTCATCGAGAAGAACTTACGTTATGAATACTTGAACATTCTCGTCTCAAAATTCGAGGTTAGGGAATCTGGACTCCGATGCTATGCCGGAAGAATTTGGGTACCTCGTTATGGAGATCTATGGAACCTTATACTTGATGAATTCCACAAGTCAAGATATTCGATTCATCCAGGGGCGAGCAAGATGGACCATGATCTAAAGGAACAGTATTGGTGGCCGAATCTTAAGAAAGACGTTGTAACTTACGTTGGTAAGTGTTTGACTTGCTCGAAGGTTAAAGCCGAACATCAGAGGCCCTCTGGATTACTTCAACAACTGGAAATCCCGCAATGGAAGTGGGAAATGATAACAATGGATTTCATTACGAAGCTACCAAAGACGGTGGGTGGATACGATACCATTTGGGTTATTGTTGACCGCCTTACTAAATCTGCACACTTCCTAGCCATGAAGGAAATGGATACGATGGAGAGACTTGCTCAACTATACATCAAAGAGGTTGTATCTCGTCATGGTTTACCTTTATCGATCATCTCAGATCGCGATCCCCGTTTTGCTTCTAGATTTTGGCGTTCTTTGCAAGAAGCCATGGGAACTCGTCTCGACATGAGTACTGCTTATCACCCACAGACCGATGGTTAAAGTGAATGAACGATTCAGACTTTAGAGGACATGTTGCGTGCATGTGTTATCGATTTTGGAAAGGCCTGGGAAATACATTTGTCGTTAGCCGAATTCTCGTACAACAACAGTTACCACTCGAGCATTAATGTCGCACCTTTTGAAGCATTGTATGGCCGTAAGTGCCGTTCTCCTATTTGTTGGGCTGAGTTAGGTGAAGTGCAAATCACCGGACTCGAGATAGTCCATGAAACCTCAGAGAAGATTGCCTAGATTCAAGTGAGACTTAAGACGGCCCGTGATCACCAAAAGAGTTATGCTGACTGTAAACGTAAAGACTTTGAGTTCAACGTGGGTGACCGTGTAATGCTGAAGGTTGCACCTTGGAAGGGTGTGATCCGTTTTGGAAAACGTGGAAAGTTAAACCCACAATACATTGGTCCTTTTGAAATCTTGGAACGTGTTGGACCCGTTGCTTACCGTTTGGATCTTCCAACGCAATTGAGCTCAGTTCACCCTACCTTCCACGTGTCAAACTTGAAGAAGTGTCTTGCTGCACCAGAACTTATCATACCACTGGAAGAACTTACGATTGATGACAAACTCCACTTTGTGGAAGAACCTGTCGAGATTATGGATCGTGAGATCAAAACTTTGAAATGCAACAAGATTCCGATCGTCCGAGTATGATGGAATGCCAAACGAGGACCTGAGTTTACTTGGGAACGAGAGGATCAAATGATGCGGAAGTATCCTCACCTTTTCCCAGCTCCTTCTACTCCCTCGGCTTAAAATTTTGGGATGAAATTTTCTTTAACAGGTGGGTAATGTAACGACCCTGGATTTTTCCAGCGTTATTTATTAATAATTATTATTATTAATACTTGTGATTTATTAAATGTATTGTTTATATACGCTTACTTGTTACCGCAATTAACTTTGATTGCCCGAAACGTCTTTGTGGCACGCGTACATTACACGAATAATACTTTCAAATATTATTTACATTCATGATTAATTTCTATTAATCATTTTTAATTAATTATGACTACTAGTTAATTACTTGGGCTATAATTGGATTAACTAGTTAGTTACTTGAACTTGGACCTTGATTAATGTTAGTGGACTTAAGAGCCCACCCTACTCACCCTAATGGACTTATTAGCCCATTACCCATGTAAGTATTACTTTAGGATTAACCTAGATGAATAAACTTAGTAAGAATCTAGTTACCACTTACTTGCACCTTACCCCCATGCATGCACCCTTAATTACCAAACTTTGAGTCAAAGAGCATGCAAGACTTAGTGGACATCCTCCTCCCCCATTGGTGATGGGAACCTCACGGCCATAGTGGCCTTGGAGGTTGTTTTTGGTTTCAAACTTTGACTACCTATTACTACCATTCTACCTCTCCACTTTTACACACACTTACTAGCATTTTTCTCTCAAACTTCTTCTCTCATTCTTGCTCTCTACTTGTAAGTATCTTGAGCATTTTTCTTCTCTTTTTTCCTTGCAAAAACCGAACACACACACACACACACACACACACACACATAATCATCATCATCACTTGTTTTATGTTGTTGACTAGTTACTTGTTCATTGTTGTTATTTTGTTACATGTCTTTGTTAGTTATTACTCATTAGTTATCAAGAATCAAACTCTTTAGTTTATTCTTCATTTTATCTTGTATTTACAAGAACATGCAAGAACAAAACTCTCTAGTTTATGTTCTACATATTATATGTTACAAGAAAGAAAGTCCATGTGTTGTAAGTCATACTTGTGTTCATCAAGTAAACTTAAAAGTTTACTTTCTAAAGATCAAGACTTAGGCTTGAATCTTTAAAAGTATGAAACCCATGAACTTACTACTTGTGTAATTAGTTTATTTCCTTATTTGTTCATCTTTTAAAAATCGTGATTTTGGTTGTAAATGGTCAAGTGTTACAAGTTAACTTTGATCTCATTTTTCTTGAACTAAAGATTAACTTTAAAAAGTTCAAGAACATAGAATTAACTTAATAACTTTAGATCAAGACTTTTGGGTCTTGGATCTTCAAGATCAAACTAAGAACTATGTTCTACAACTTAAGATCTTGATTAGTTAGTTTACTTTCAAGTTTGTAGTTCAATAATACTTTTATATTTCATGCATGTGTTAAATCTAAGACTTTGATGTAACTTTGGTTCATCAAAACACTTGCAACACTTAAATAAGTTGTGTTACATGTCTTAGACTTACACAAGTGTTATGATGGTCAAACCTTGGTGAAAATAATACAAACACATCAACGAGTTGTACACTTGAAGCTATATGCATCAAGGATGAGAACCGTAATAAGCATCGAGCACCAAGAACCACCGGAACCTACTGACCCTTCTGTTTTCTGTATTCTGGGTCTTATCAGAACGACCTGGGCTACTGTAACTGTGATATTCAGATATCTCTGTTCGATTAGATAACTTTTCATTTAAGACTCGTCTTAATCCGAGTTACGGTTTAGGATTTATGGCCCTCCGATCGTCACTAGGTCCTTTTAACGTTGTGCAGAAAATTCTGACCTACTCGCACTTAAACCGTCGCCACGGTCAAACGAAGACGAGTTTGCTTCTGGAATTTTTACCAAAACTAAAGGACTCATATACGGATCCATGGCCACTGGTCTCACCTTATTTCAGTAGGTATAGAGGCTGTGGTGACTGATCAAAATCAGCCTTTGTTTTAAACTTCTTTCATAAACGAAACTTACTTTACACCTTTTGTTTGATGATGAATGATGATGACCTTTAAGACCTAATTTACTTACTTCTAAACCTTTTAGGACGATTTACTGACTTAGTAATATTTGACTTAGGTTGAGGACCTTTTGGACAAACGTACTTGCTTACTTCCCGACTCGACTTTACCACTACTTTAACACTGTGAGTTATAGCATCCCTTTTTACTTTAACTATTTGGGACTGAGAATACATGCGCGTTTTATGTTTTACATACTGGGCATGAGTACTTAAAACTTATATATGTGTGGGTTATACAACGGCATAAACATTCCCTTTAGCTCGGTAACGTTTAGTCATTGGTTTTTGAACCGGTGAACGCGAATCTTAGATATGGATCCATAGGGTTTGACATCCCCACTCGGGCTAGTCGCGCTAGCATTTAACGAGTGATTAATACTTCGTAATCATACGCACTTGCCAAGTGTACTTTCAGGGGGTATAAACGTTAAGTTAGTTACCAAGTGCCCACGGTTAAGCATACACTTTATCATACTGTTTTGAAACGCTCTTTGTAGCACTGAAATCTCGTGGCCTACCTTACATTACTGTTATACTTAAACTATAGCTCACCAACCGTTGTGTTGACATTTTAAGCATGTTTTTCTCAGGTGCCTAAGCTTGCTTCCGCTGTGTTACTAGACTTGCTGTAGACACCCGCTGCTCTAGAGATGTCAACTGCATGAAACACCTTATCTTGCATTCAAACTATATTACTTTTGAAACTATAATTTTTAACGACCTAAGGGTCACATACACTTATTCATGTTTGCTATTCCTACAAGCATACTGTTAATGTAAAACGTTTGATGTCGGTTATGACATCGCCTTTTTATCGTGAATGCAACTTCTTTTAAAACAGCATATAGTACTTAACCTTGTAATGATCCTGTTGTTGATGGTTCGTACACAATGGTTTTTTACGGGGCATCACATTTGGTATCAGAGCATTGGTTGTAGGGAATTAGGTTGCATTAGTGAGTCTAAGACCGACCCGAGTAGGATTCACTAATAGGACTAATCTACAACTTGCTAGTTTACTTGTTTCCGCTGAACTTACCGCATGCTACTGCTTACTTTTACTACTATATATCGTGTGCTATTACATGATTTCACTACTGCATGCTATTATCTGCTTACGATTACATGCTACTTCTGTACGATTTACTGTTATTGCCATGCTATTTACCGTTATACATGATTTAGACTGTTGGCCTAATACGTGCTTGCTTCATGACTTACTGACATGGAAACTTTATTTTTCCTTGTTCAGATGTCGGATATTCCACCTGCTATCATTTTGGGCAGTTCAGACTCGTCAGCCACCCCACCTGCTGCTGCTGTCGACACACCGATCCCGCTACCCACTAGTGATCCCGGCGCTTCATCCTACGGAGCTAGCAGCCATGCGCCAACCCCAGTGGTTACTGCTAACGGAACCCAGGACCCTCCGGAGATTCCAGCTCCATCTGTCCCCGGACCCTCGGTGTCACAGTCCCGCTCCAGTGAGATTTTAATTCCCGCGGAATTCGGGTAAGGTCCGTTCCGTAACCGGCATCGCCATTGGTGCCGACGCGCCCCTGATGGACGCCTCATTCCGATCGGACCCGCTAGATACAAACAAATGATGGCCGCTCGAGGAGAGCCAGTCCAGCCACCCGTGCAGCCACCTACGCATGATTCTGATGATCCTTCATCCGATGATTCATCCACAGACGACTCTAGTAGCGATGACTCCAACGAGGAGGACCCTGATGCACCTGTTCCATCCTCCACCCCGCGGAAGAAGCGGTACCGTTTCGACAGCACTATTATTCCGGGGATCAACGGACGGCGAGCTTTCACTGACGCTTTTGGTCGACGTCGTAGGGTTACCACCCGTAAGTGGCTTGTGCCGTACCCTGCCGACCCACTCGTGTGTAAGGCACCCCGTTACGCACTGACTATTTCTGGATCCGGACCATCTACATCAGCATCACCTGCACCACCGGCACCACCTGCACCGCCAGCACCGCCTGCCCCACCATCTCCCACCGTCGAGGAATTGACAAGGGAGGTGGAAACCCTCCGTGCTCGGGTAGCTGAGCTTGAGGAGCAGATGTCCCATGTTATGGACATCCTTCACCCACCGTCACCGTAGGGCTTTTGTATTTAGATTTTATTGTGTAACCTAGTGGTAGTTTTATGTATTACTTATTTAATGTACGAACTTATGCGAATGTATGAAACTTATTATTAATGAATGGAAATTTTGTGTTGTTTACTTTTTGCACAAGTGTTCTATTTACGTTACCGTATCATGGTTTTGTGGTACTTATATCTAATTGCATTGCTTAATCAACATGTGTTGTGCTGTTTTCATGTTGGTTGTTATAAACTATATTATTACATATTGCATGCTAAATTTTGACTTGAGTCAAAAATTTTGTGAAGAACGTCATGGCTAACGGTCGATCCACACCTACTGCTGCTCAAATTGAAGAGATGATCCAGGAACGTGTAGCCGCAGCACTTGCGGAAATGCAACCACAAGTTCAAGTAGTTAATCAGCCCAACCGTGATGGGTGTACTTACAAGGAATTCCAGAGCTGTAAACCACATAACTTCAGCGGAACTAAGGGGCCTGTTGGTCTCACAAGATGGTTTGAAAAGCTTGAATCAGTATTCCGAGTCAGCAACTGTTCTGAGTCCAACAAAATCAAATTTTCTTCCTGCACGCTATCTGATGGCGCCCTCACGTGGTGGAACACCATGGCACAGGCACAAGGTATTGATGAGGCGTATGCTACGCCATGGGAGGAGTTCAAAGCAGCTATGATTGATGAGTATTGTCTGAGAACCGAGATATAAAAGATGGAAATGGAGTTTATGCAATTGAAAGCTGTTGGCAACAATCTCGATGGTTACAATCGGAGGTTTCTTGAGTTAGCTCTTATGTGTCCTACCATGGTCACCCCGGAACTCAAGCGTATGGAGAGATACTTTTGGGGACTCCCTAAGTCCATCAAGGGTAATGTCACCTCGTCCAAGCCACCGAATGTTTCCGAAGCAATGCGCATGGCGCATACACTCATGAATCAGATTCTCATCGATGAACCGGAGAAGTCCAAGTCTGAAGCGGGTAGTAGTGACAAGCGAAAGTGGGATAACAGTAAGGGGAGGACCTATGAGCACACCCCCGCTAAGAGACACAACAACGGTGGAAACCCCAACCCCGGCACAAGCTCCAACCCGAACTACAAAGGTACCCTACCGCAATGCAAGAGGTGTTACAAACACCACACTGGGTATTGTAATGTTGTTTGTGAGAAGTGCCAATGGTCTGGGCATATAGGCAAGGATTGCAAGGTCACTACTTTGAATGCAAGGGCGAACCCCACCTGGATGAAGAAGTGCTACGGATGCGGAAAGACGGGTCACTTCAGGAATGAGTGTCCCGAAAAGCGAAAAGACGACGGACCACCGCGAGGTAGAGCTTTTAATGTTAATGCAAGGGATGCACGTTAGAAACCTGACTTGGTGACAGGTATATTCACTATCAACAATCTTTTAGCTTCTGTCCTATTTGATACTGGTGCCGATAGAAGTTATGTATGTAGACACTTTTGTGATAAGATAAATTGGCCGTTAGTTCCTTTAAAAGAAAGTATGCTTGTCGAGGTAGCCAACGGTAAACTTGAAAAGGTTGACCAAATTGGCCGAGGAACTATTATTAGTATAGCTGGTGCGGATTTTGAAATTGACTTGATATCTATCAAACTGGAAAGTTTTGACGTGATCGTCGGTGTGGATTGGTTGACCAAAGTAAGGGCCGATATTATTTATGGAGATAAAGCTCTCCGTATACCACAAGGAGATGGCGAACCACTGGTTATTTATGGAGAGAGATGTACCTCGAAGCTGAACCTCATCAGTTGTGTGAAAGCACAAAAGATCATGAAGAAGGGATGTCTTGCTGTTCTAGCACATGTGAAAACGGTAGAAACCGAGGAGAAAAGTGTGAACGATGTTCGTGTTGTGAACGAGTTTTTCGATGTCTTTCCAGAGGAATTACCTGGATTACCGCCACCAAGAATAGTAGAGTTTCAGATTGACTTAGTGCCAGGAGCTGCACCTGTAGCTCGCGCACCTTATCGACTAGCACCTTCAGAGATGCAAGAGTTATAAAGTCAACTACAAGAACTACTAGACCGAGGATTCATTCAACCAAGCTCTTCGCCGTGGGGCGCACCTGTTCTGTTTGTGAAGAAGAAGGATGGATCCTTCCGTATGTGTATCGACTACCGTGAACTCAACAAATTGACGATCAAGAATCGGTATCCTCTCCCACGAATTGATGATCTTTTTGATCAGCTGCAAGGATCGAGAGTTTACTCAAAGATCGATTTGCGATCCGGTTATCACCAATTGAGGGTGAAGGAAAGCGACGTAATGAAAACTGCATTCAGAACCCGATATGGTCATTATGAATTTCTCGTTATGCCATTCGGTTTGACCAACGCACCTGCCGTATTTATGGACCTTATGAATCGTGTCTGCAAGCCGTACTTAGACAAGTTTGTTATCGTCTTCATAGATGATATCCTCATCTACTCCAAAATCGAAGAAGAACATGAACAGCATCTGTGACTAGTGCTTGAACTCTTGAGACAAGAGCAACTTTACGCGAAATTCTCCAAGTGTGAATTCTGGCTGAAGGAAGTCCAATTTCTGGGTCACATTGTTAGCGACCAGGGTATCAAAGTTGATCCCGCAAAGATTGAAGCTATCAGCAAGTGGGAAACCCCCACTACTCCGACTCACATCCGCCAATTTTTAGGTCTCACCGGTTACTACCGAAGATTTATTGAAGGATTTTCTCTGATTGCACGACTGTTAACCGCACTGACTCACAAGGGAAAGAAGTTCATTTGGGAACCCGCACATGAATCAGCATTTCAAACCTTGAAGAATAAATTGACCACCGCACCTATTTTATCACTCCCTGAAGGCAATGACGATTTCGTCGTTTATTGTGATGCTTCCAAAAATGGTTTTGGTTGCGTATTGATGCAAAGATCGAAGGTTATTGCCTATGCTTCTCGCTAATTGAAGATTCACGAGCGGAACTACACTACTCACGATCTCGAACTTGGAGCCGTTGTCTTTGCACTCAAATTATGGAGACACTATCTTTATGGAACTAAAAGTACTATCTTCACCGATCAAAAGAGTCTCCAGCACATATTCGATCAGAAACAACTCAATATGAGACAACGTCGATGGATTGAGACGTTAAATGACTACGATTGTGAACTTCGTTACCATCCTGGCAAGGCCAATGTTGTAGCTGACGCATTAAGCCGAAAGGAGAGGACAGTACCTCTTTGTGTCCGAGCTCTGAACATCACCATTCATTCGAATCTTCATAGCCAGATCCGAGCGGCCCAAGAAGAGGCTCTCATCGAGAAGAACTTACGTTATGAATACTTGAACATTCTCGTCTCAAAATTCGAGGTTAGGGAATCTGGACTCCGATGCTATGCCGGAAGAATCTGGGTACCTCGTTATGGAGATCTACGGAACTTTATACTTGATGAAGCCCACAAGTCGAGATATTCGATTCATCCGGGGGCGAGCAAGATGTACCATGATCTAAAGGAACAGTATTGGTGGCCGAATCTTAAGAAAGACGTTGCAACTTATGTTGGTAAGTGTTTGACTTGCTCGAAGGTTAAAGCAGAACATCAGAGGCCCTCTGGATTACTTCATTCGTGTCCGAGCTCTGAACATCACCATTCATTCGAATCTTCACAGCCAGATCCGAGCGGCCCAAGAAGAGGCTCTCATCGAGAAGAACTTACGTTATGAATACTTGAACATTCTCGTCTCAAAATTCGAGGTTAGGGAATCTGGACTCCGATGCTATGCCGGAAGAATCTGGGTACCTCGTTATGGAGATCTACGGAACTTTATACTTGATGAAGCCCACAAGTCGAGATATTCGATTCATCCGGGGGCGAGCAAGATGTACCATGATCTAAAGGAACAGTATTGGTGGCCGAATCTTAAGAAAGACGTTGCAACTTATGTTGGTAAGTGTTTGACTTGCTCGAAGGTTAAAGCAAAACATCAGAGGCCCTCTGGATTACTTCAACAACTGGAAATCCCGCAATAGAAGTGGGAAATGATAACAATGGATTTCATTACGAAGCTACCAAAGACGGTGGGCGGATACGATACCATTTGGGTTATTGTTGACCGCTTTACTAAATCTGCACACTTCCTAGCCATGAAGGAAACGGATACGATGGAGAGACTTGCTCAACTATACATCAAAGAGGTTGTATCTCATCATGGTGTACCTTTATCGATCATCTCAGATCGCGATCCCCGTTTTGCTTCTAGATTTTGGCATTCTTTGCAAGAAGCCATGGGAACTCGTCTCGACATGAGTACTGCTTATCACCCACAGACCGACGGTCAAAGTGAATGAACGATTCAGACTTTAGAGGACATGTTGCGTGCATGTGTTATCGATTTTGGAAAGGCCTGGGAAAGACATTTTCCGTTAGCCGAATTCTCGTACAACAACAGTTATCACTCGAGCATTAATGCCGCACCTTTTGAAGCGTTGTATGGCCGTAAGTGCCATTATCCTATTTGTTGGGCTGAGTTAGGTGAAGTGCAAATCACCGGACCCGAGATAGTCCATGAAACCTCAGAGAAGATTGCCTAGATTCAAGCGAGACTTAAGACGGCCCGTGATCGCCAAAAGAGTTATGCTGACCGTAAACGTAAAGACTTTGAGTTCAACGTGGGTGACCGTGTAATGCTGAAGGTTGCACCTTGGAAGGGTGTGATCCGTTTTGGAAAACGTGGAAAGTTAAACCCACGATACAATGGTCCTTTTGAAATCTTGGAACGTGTTGGACCCGTTGCTTACAGTTTGGATCTTCAAATGCAATTGAGCTCAGTTCACCCTACCTTCCACGTGTCAAACTTGAAGAAGTGTCTTGCTGCACCAGAACTTATCATACCACTGGAAGAACTTATGATTGATGACAAACTCCACTTTGTGGAAGAACCTGTCGAGATTATGGATCGTGAGATCAAAACTTTGAAACGCAACAAGATTCCGATCGTCCGAGTACGATGGAATGCCAAACGAGGACCTGAGATTACTTGGGAACGAGAGGATCAAATGATGCGGAAGTATCCTCACCTTTTCCCAGCTCCTTCTACTCCCTCAGCTTAAAATTTCGGGACGAAATTTTCTTTAACAGGTGGGTAATGTAACGACCCTGGATTTTTCCAACGTTATTTATTAATAATTATTATTATTAATACTTGTGATTTATTAAATGTATTGTTTATATACGCTTACTTGTTACCGCAATTAACTTTGATTGCCCGAAACGTCTTTGTGGCACGCGTACATTACACGAATAATACTTTCAAATATTATTTACATTCATGATTAATTTCTATTAATCATTTTTAATTAATTATGACTACTAGTTAATTACTTGGGCTATAATTGGATTAACTAGTTAGTTACTTGAACTTGGACCTTGATTAATGTTAGTGGACTTAAGAGCCCACCCTACTCACCCTAATGGACTTATTAGCCCATTACCCATGTAAGTATTACTTTAGGATTAACCTAGATGAATAAACTTAGTAAGAATCTAGTTACCACTTACTTGCACCTTACCCCCATGCATGCACCCTTAATTACCAAACTTTGAGTCAAAGAGCATGCAAGACTTAGTGGACATCCTCCTCCCCCATTGGTGATGGGAACGTCACGGCCATAGTGGCCTTGGAGGTTGTTTTTGGTTTCAAACTTTGACTACCTATTACTACCATTCTACCTCTCCACTTTTACACACACTTACTAGCATTTTTCTCTCAAACTTCTTCTCTCATTCTTGCTCTCTACTTGTAAGTATCTTGAGCATTTTTCTTCTCTTTTTTCCTTGCAAAAACCGAACACACACACACACACACATAATCATCATCATCACTTGTTTTATGTTGTTGACTAGTTACTTGTTCATTGTGGTTATTTTGTTACATGTCTTTGTTAGTTATTACTCATTAGTTATCAAGAATCAAACTCTTTATTTTATTCTTCATTTTATCTTGTATTTACAAGAACATGCAAGAACAAAACTCTCTAGTTTATGTTTTACATATTATATGTTACAAGAAAGAAAGTCCATGTGTTGTAAGTCATACTTGTGTTCATGAAGTAAACTTAAAAGTTTACTTTCTAAAGATCAAGACTTAGGCTTGAATCTTTAAAAGTATGAAACCCATGAACTTACTACTTGTGTAATTAGTTTATTTCCTCATTTGTTCATCTTTTAAAAATCGTGATTTTGGTTGTAAATGGTCAAGTGTTACAAGTTAACTTTGATCTCATTTTTCTTGAACTAAAGATTAACTTTAAAAAGTTCAAGAACATAGAATTAACTTAATAACTTTAGATCAAGACTTTTGGGTCTTGGATCTTCAAGATCAAACTAAGAACTATGTTCTACAACTTAAGATCTTGATTAGTTAGTTTACTTTCAAGTTTGTAGTTCAATAATACTTTTATATTTCATGCATGTGTTAAATCTAAGACTTTGATGTAACTTTGGTTTATCAAAACACTTGCAACACTTAAATGAGTTGTGTTACATGTCTTAGACTTACACAAGTGTTATGATGGTCAAACCTTGCTGAAAATGATACAAACACATGTTGTACACTTGAAGCTATATGCATCAAGGATGAGAACCGTGATAAGCATCGAGCACCAAGAACCACCGGAACCTACTGACCCTTCTGTTTTCTGTATTCTGGGTCTTATCAGCACGACCTGGGCTACTGTAACTGTGATATTCAGATATCTCTGTTCGATTATATAACTTTTCATTTAAGACTCGTCTTAATCCGAGTTACGGTTTAGGATTTATGGCCCTCCGATCGTCACTAGGTCCTTTTAACGTTGTGCAGAAAATTCTGACCTACTCGCACTTAAACCGTCGCCACGGTCAAACAAAGATGAGTTTGCTTCTGGAATTTTTATCACAACTAAAAGACTCATATATGGATCCATGGCCACTGGTCTCACCTTATTTCAGTAGGTATAGAGGCCGTGGTGACTGATCAAAATCAGCCTTTGTTTTAAACTTCTTTCATAAACGAAACTTACTTTACACCTTTTGTTTGATGATGAATGATGATGACCTTTAAGACCTAATTTACTTACTTCTAAACCTTTTAGGACGATTTACTGACTTAGTAATATTTGACTTAGGTTGAGGACCTTTTGGACAAACGTACTTGCTTACTTCCCGACTCGACTTTACCACTACTTTAACATTGTGAGTTATAGCATCCCTTTTTACTTTAACTATTTGGGACTGAGAATACATGCGCATTTTATGTTTTACATACTAGGCACGAGTACTTAAAACTTATATATGTGTGGGTTATACAACGGCATAAACATTCCCTTTAGCTCGGTAACGTTTAGTCATTGGTTTTGAACCGGTGAACGCGAATCTTAGATATGGATCCATAGGGTTTGACATCCCCACTCGGGCTAGTCGCGCTAGCATTTAACGAGTGATTAATACTTCGTAATCATATGCACTTGCCAAGTGTACTTTCAGGGGGTATAAACGTTAAGTTAGTTACCAAGTGCCCACGGTTAAGCATACACTTTATCATACTGTTTTGAAACGCTCTTTGTAGCACTGAAATCTCGTAGCCTACCTTACATTACTGTTATACTTAAACTATAGCTCACCAACCGTTGCTCTAGAGATGTCAACTGCATGAAACACCTTATCTTGCATTCAAACTATATTACTTTTGAAACTATAATTTGTAACGACCTAAGGGTCACATACACTTATTCATGTTTGCTATTCGTACAAGCATACTGTTAATGTAAAACGTTTGATGTCGGTTATGACATCGCCTTTTTATCGTGAATGCAACTTCTTTTAAAACAGCATATAGTACTTAACCTTGTAATGATCCTATTGTTGATGGTTCGTACACGATGGTTTTGTACGGGGCATCACACATTCCGCCAAGGATAGTTGTAATTCTTTGTGATTTAATTAGTAAAGAATAACAGTTGAAAAATTATCTTTGACTCTATTTACATTACATGCTTGAATACTAAACTGTGTTTAATTGGTTAGTTAATTAAAAGAAATTGTATTCACCCCCCCCCCCCTCTACAATACTCCTGTTGTAAATCAAGGGACCAACAGTTTTCCAATCTAACTTTACCTTGATACTTCCGAAAATTCCTCATCACGCTCTTAGTGGGTGTTGCGTGAAACGAAGCTCCCCAATCCAATACCCAAGACTCCACCGAACTTTCAATACTACATAGTAATGCATCCTCCGTATCTTCCGTGGTCAAGTTAACATTTTTAACCGGAGCATTCTTACAATATCTTTGATAATGCCCCTTTTGATTGCAACCCCAACAAATAACATCACTTCGGTCTTTCGATGGATACTTCTTCTTGAACTTCCCTTTACTCTTCTTCACGCGATCAACTTTCCTACCACGGTTGTCGGTACTTAACAAAGAACCGGATAACAATTCCCCCGAACTTCTCCTACGAGTGTCTTCTCCGAGAATTAAATCCCTAATTCCTTCATACGCAAGCTTAGTAGTACCGGTCGAGCTACTAACCGCGGTAACCGTACCCGACCAACTTTCCGGTAATGATGAAAGCAAGATTAGTGCTTTTAGTTCATCATCAAATTTGATTTCAACCGACTCTAATTTTGAAACAAGATTGTTGAATTCATTGATATGATCCGTTGCACTCATACCTTCCTTCATCTTCGTGTTGAACAATTGTCGCATGAGAAAAACCTTATTCGCCGCCGTAAGTTTCTCATACATGTTGGAGAGCGCCTTCAAACAATTAAACGCTGTCTTTTCGTTCATAATATTACCAACAACGTTCTTGGCGAGTGCAAGACGAACCGCACCCAAAGTTTGACGATCCAAGAGCATCCAATCTGCATCGTTCATGCCTTCGGGTTTGGTCTCCAACAAAGGTTGGTGAAGTTTCTTTTGATACAAGTAGTCTTCTATTTGCATCTTCTAAAAGGCGAAGTCTTTACCATCAAACCGCTCAATCTTTAATTTACCGTCTTCCGCCATCGATCCCAACATGAACCTTAAGCTCTAGATACCAATTGTAAGGATTATAGGACCCAAACAATAGAGTAATTCCAGAGAATTACTCTTCCACAATCGACAAACGAAAGAACAATAACAAAAGAATGAAAAACACGAGATTTAACGTGGTTATATGTAATCGAATGTCGATTACTTTAATCCACGGACCAACTAAGGAGATTTTATTGATATAATTCGTAGATACAGATTAGGGTTATAATAGGATGCTTATATAGGCTAAAAACAACAAAGAAACACCTTGGAGAACAAGAAAAACGTCAATATGGAAACCCCCCCGTCAGACGAGTCGCGCCGCGGCTATAGAGGGTCGCGCCGCCCCTCAAAGGCAAAATTCCGGACAGTAGGTTTCTTCAATCTGATGCTCTGTTCACGTGTTAGGCCGCGGCGCGCCTCCCTGTTCGTCCGAATCCTTTTGTTTTGATATTTTTCACATCCAACACGTACATCACTAAATATAAAATAAATTTTACCAATACATAAAATATCTTAAATATAAATACATTATAGTGTATAAATCATTATTCATTTTTGATTTTAATCAAATTAAATATGTGCCAATTCATATAGTCGTTTTTATTAGCATAGAACCATTTAATTATTCCCTTCGTCTCAAATTTATTGTCTCCAGACAATAAACACGCAGTTTTAGAAAATCTCACTAACTTCATTCTCCACCAATAATATATCTTCTTTCTCCAGAATAACCTCTTTTAATTGGTTGAAAAAAAATATGACAATTAATTTGGGATATTCCAAAATAGAATAATGAACAATAGATTTGAAACAGATGGAGTAATTGTTTAGCAGACGGTGATGGGCATCAATATGGCGATGTAGGGCAACAATATACTTTAATCTAATAAGTGATCGATCCAACCTATTTAAATAACAGATGGATACATAGGAATATATGGAAGTAATTATAAATTTTGTTGTTCTTGTTCGAGCTTAGGATAATGTGACATCGATTGGATTTGTCTCCATTACATAATTATAGTATTGATTGGTAGATGGTAGATGGTATAATCGGATTACAAACCTGATCGAAATTTCATGTATAATTTTTACATAAATAAAAATACAAATACACTTATGAAACTGTATATAATTTTTTTATGGAATTATTAAAATACAGAATAGAGAAATAAATCACGCAGGCTTGACTAAGTGGCCTATAATTGGATTACTTATGAAAATGTATATACTTATGAAACTGTTCAATTTCTAGTTATGCCAAATTGTTTAAAAGGAGAGTGTGACTAGAGGGTGAGCATAATGCACAATTCACCCGGTACCAGGTCTCGCGCTCGGGAGCTTGATTACCCGAGGTTTTACCTTCTATGGGAGAGCCAATTTGCTCGTTCATATGAGGGTTTCCTTGCTTACAAAAAAATAAAAAAAAATAAAAATAGAAATAAAGTATTAAAAGATAAACAAATAAACTCTTTAAATAATAAAATAATATAATTTATCTATAATACATTTCATATATAAATAGATCAGTTTTAAAAACAAATGAAAATTATTTGAAAATGTATTAAACTTTCACTAAATTTTTATTGTATACATTCAACTTTCAAAACTCCTATTATATGCATTCAATTTTTAAATATGTACTATTGTATGCATCAACATGTAATAGCAGTTAACCTTCTAGTTCACCTCAATTTCACTTCTAGAAATTTACAACAATAGTCCCTCATGTTGGTAAACTCAAATTTCATTGATCCCTAATGTTAGACAAAACATTTTCATCTTCATCCATTCATCATCATCATTGTAAACTAAGAACCCTAATTTGAAAAATTCATGATTTGAATCGAAAGTGTGAAAAACCTGACCTACAAATTCAAATTTAATCTAAATTAAATGTGGTCATTCAGACATTTGCTAAGATGCTAACGAATAAGTCAATTACATTTAAAGAACATATAATGCAACCAATACGCAATAACTAAGCACATCAACATTAAAAAATTTGGCGTATAAAGATGTAACACCCTGTTTTTTTATTTTTTTTATTCATAGCGGAAGACTTAATTTACATAAATACCCTTACTTAATTACGAACATGATTACCACAAATCATTCGTTAATTAATTAATTACAACCACAAGTGTTACGTTAAACGACTAGCTACATATTTTATAAAAGTTAAGACATCAGAGTTCGTCTTGTCAAACATATCGTCAACCCGACTCCCGTCCCTACCAGCACTAAGATCCAAAACCTGCAAGGGAGGAGGTGAGGGGTTAGCACAAGGCTAAGTGAATGAAACTATCAAAAGGTCTAACATACAGTACCAACTTGTACTCCTATAACAACAACTTTATACAACCACATACAGCAACTGGCAACTATGCTCCAACTAGAGGATAGACGGCTTGTATGGGCACACGACCACTAGCTGATCAGGCTAGAGTCTACCGATAGTCCTTACTACTGAATCTCTCCAGTATAGTCATCCACACGCAGGTGATGAAATGTCCCGTTCTTATTGATTAAAAACGTTCCATATTAATTGATTTCGTTGCGAGGTTTTGACCTCTATATGAGACGTTTTTCAAAGACTGCATTCATTTTTAAAACAAACCATAACCTTTATTTCATAAATAAAGGTTTAAAAAGCTTTACGTAGATTATCAAATAATAATAATCTAAAATATCCTGTTTACACACGACCATTACATAATGGTTTACAATACAAATATGTTACATCGAAATCAGTTTCTTGAATGCAGTTTTTACACAATATCATACAAACATGGACTCCAAATCTTGTCCTTATTTTAGTATGCAACAGCGGAAGCTCTTAGTATTCACCTGAGAATAAACATGCTTTAAACGTCAACAAAAATGTTGGTGAGTTATAGGTTTAACCTATATATATCAAATCGTAACAATAGACCACAAGATTTCATATTTCAATACACATCCCATACATAGAGATAAAAATCATTCATATGGTGAACACCTGGTAACCGACATTAACAAGATGCATATATAAGAATATCCCCATCATTCCGGGACACCCTTCGGATATGATATAAATTTCGAAGTACTAAAGCATCCGGTACTTTGGATGGGGCTTGTTGGGCCCGATAGATCTATCTTTAGGATTCGCGTCAATTAGGGTGTCTGTTCCCTAATTCTTAGATTACCAGACTTAATAAAAAGGGGCATATTCGATTTCAATAATTCAACCATAGAATGTAGTTTCACGTACTTGTGTCTATTTTGTAAATCATTTATAAAACCTGCATGTATTCTCATCCCAAAAATATTAGATTTTAAAAGTGGGACTATAACTCACTTTCACAGATTTTTACTTCGTCGGGAAGTAAGACTTGGCCACTGGTTGATTCACGAACCTATAACAATATATACATATATATCAAAGTATGTTCAAAATATATTTACAACACTTTTAATATATTTTGATGTTTTAAGTTTATTAAGTCAGCTGTCCTCGTTAGTAACCTACAACTAGTTGTCCACAGTTAGATGTACAGAAATAAATCGATAAATATTATCTTGAATCAATCCACGACCCAGTGTATACGTATCTCAGTATTGATCACAACTCAAACTATATATATTTTGGAATCAACCTCAACCCTGTATAGCTAACTCCAACATTCACATATAGAGTGTCTATGGTTGTTCCGAAATATATATAGATGTGCCGACATGATAGGTCGAAACATTGTATACGTGTCTATGGTATCTCAAGATTACATAATATACAATACAAGTTGATTAAGTTATGGTTGGAATAGATTTGTTAACAATTTTCACGTAGCTAAAATGAGAAAAATTATCCAATCTTGTTTTACCCATAACTTCTTCATTTTAAATCCGTTTTGAGTGAATCAAATTGCTATGGTTTCATATTGAACTCTATTTTATGAACCTAAACAGAAAAAGTATAGGTTTATAGTCGGAAAAATAAGTTACAAGTTGTTTTTGTAAAGGTAGTCATTTCAGTCGAAAGAACGACGTCTAGATGACCATTTTAGAAAACATACTTCCACTTTGAGTTTAACCATAATTTTTGGATATAGTTTCATGTTCATAATAAAAATCATTTTCTCAGAATAACAACTTTTAAATCAAATTTTATCATAGTTTTTAATTAACTAACCCAAAACAGCCCGCGGTGTTACTATGACGGCGTAAATCCGGTTTTACCGTGTTTTTCGTGTTTCCAGGTTTTAAATCATTAAGTTAGCATATCATATAGATATAGAACATGTGTTTAGTTGATTTTAAAAGTCAAGTTAGAAGGATTAACTTTTGTTTGCGAACAAGTTTAGAATTAACTAAACTATGTTCTAGTGATTACAAGTTTAAACCTTCGAATAAGATAGCTTTATATGTATGAATCGAATGATGTTATGAACATCATTACTACCTTAAGTTCCTTGGATAAACCTACTGGAAAAGAGAAAAATGGATCTAGCTTCAACGGATCCTTGGATGGCTCGAAGTTCTTGAAGCAGAATCATGACACGAAAACAAGTTCAAGTAAGATCATCACTTGAAATAAGATTGTTATAGTTATAGAAATTGAACCAAAGTTTGAATATGATTATTACCTTGTATTAGAATGATAACCTACTGTAAGAAACAAAGATTTCTTGAGGTTGGATGATCACCTTACAAGATTGGAAGTGAGCTTGCAAACTTGAAAGTATTCTTGATTTTATGTAACTAGAACTTGTAAAATATATGAAGAACACTTAGAACTTGAAGATAGAACTTGAGAGAGATCAATTAGATGAATAAAATTGAAGAATGAAAGTGTTTGTAGGTGTTTTTGGTCGTTGGTGTATGGATTAGATATAAAGGATATGTAATTTTGTTTTCATGTAAATAAGTCATGAATGATTACTCATATTTTTGTAATTTTATGAGATATTTCATGCTAGTTGCCAAATGATGGTTCCCACATGTGTTAGGTGACTCACATGGGCTGCTAAGAGCTGATCATTGGAGTGTATATATCAATAGTACATACATCTAAAAGCTGTGTATTGTACGAGTACGAATACGGGTGCATACGAGTAGAATTGTTGATGAAACTGAACGAGGATGTAATTGTAAGCATTTTTGTTAAGTAGAAGTATTTTGATAAGTGTCTTGAAGTCTTTCAAAAGTGTATGAATACATATTAAAACACTACATGTATATACATTTTAACTGAGTCGTTAAGTCATCGTTAGTCGTTACATGTAAATGTTGTTTTGAAACCTTTAGGTTAACGATCTTGTTGAATGTTGTTAAACCATTGTTTATTATAACAAATGAGATGTTAAATTATTATATTATCATGATATTATGATATATAATATATCTTAGTATGATGTATATACAGTTAAATGTCGTTACAACGATAATTGTTACATATATGTCTCGTTTCGAAATCATTAAGTTAGTCGTCTTATTTTTACATATGTATTTCATTGTTAAAACAATTAATAATATATTTACTTATCATTTAACATAATTAACCAAGTGTATCAATATCTTAATATGATTCATATGTACCTAGTAAGACGTTGTTATAACGATAATCGTTATATATATCGTTTTCGAGTTTCTTAAATTAATAGTCTCATTTTTATGTATATAACTCATTGTTAAAATACCTAATGAGATACATACTTATAATAAAAACATGTTAACTATATATATAACCATATATATGTCATTGTATAGTTTTTACAAGTTTTAACGTTCGTGAATCACCGGTCAACTTGGGTGGTCAATTGTCTATATGAAACATATTTCAATTAATCAAGTCTTAACAAGTTTGATTGCTTAACATGTTGGAAACATTTAATTATGTAAATATCAATCTCAATTAATATATATAAACATGGAAAAGTTCGGGTCACTACAGTACCTACCCGTTAAATAAATTTCGTCCCGAAATTTTAAGCTGTTGAAGGTGTTCACGAATCTTCTAGAAATAGATGCGGGTATTTCTTCTTCATCTGATCTTCACACTCCCAGGTGAACTCGGGTCCTCTACGAGCATTCCATCGAACCTTAACAATTGGTATCTTGTTTTGCTTAAGTCTTTTAACCTCACGATCCATTATTTCGACGGGTTCTTCGATGAATTGAAGTTTTTCGTTGATTTTTATTTCATCTAACGGAATAGTGAGATCTTCTTTAGCAAAACATTTCTTCAAATTCGAGACGTGGAAAGTGTTATGTACAGCCGCGAGTTGTTGAGGTAACTCAAGTCGGTAAGCTACTGGTCCGACACGATCAATAATCTTGAATGGTCCAATATACCTTGGATTTAATTTCCCTCGTTTACCAAATCGAACAACGCATTTCCAAGGTGCAACTTTAAGCATGACCATCTCTCCAATTTCAAATTCTATATCTTTTCTTTTAATGTCAGCGTAGCTCTTTTGTCGACTTTGGGCGGTTTTCAACCGTTGTTGAATTTGGATGATCTTCTCGGTAGTTTCTTGTATAATCTCTGGACCCGTAATCTGTCTATCCCCCACTTCACTCCAACAAATCAGAGACCTGCACTTTCTACCATAAAGTGCTTCAAACGGCGCCATCTCAATGCTTGAATGGTAGCTGTTGTTGTAGGAAAATTCTGCTAACGGTAGATGTCGATCCCAACTATTTCCGAAATCAATAACACATGCTCGTAGCATGTCTTCAAGCGTTTGTATCGTCCTTTCGCTCTGCCCATCAGTTTGTGGATGATAGGCAGTACTCATGTCTAGACGAGTTCCTAATGCTTGCTGTAATGTCTGCCAGAATCTTGAAATAAATCTACCATCCCTATCAGAGATAATAGAGATTGGTATTCCATGTCTGGAGACGACTTCCTTCAAATACAGTCGTGCTAACTTCTCCATCTTGTCATCTTCTCTTATTGGTAGGAAGTGTGCTGATTTGGTGAGACGATCAACTATTACCCAAATAGTATCAAAACCACTTGCAGTCCTTGGCAATTTAGTGATGAAATCCATGGTAATGTTTTCCCATTTCCATTCCGGGATTTCGGGTTGTTGAAGTAGACCTGATGGTTTCTGATGCTCAGCTTTGACCTTAGAACATGTCAAACATTCTCCTACGTATTTAGCAACATCGGCTTTCATACCCGGCCACCAAAAATGTTTCTTGAGATCCTTGTACATCTTCCCCGTTCCAGGATGTATTGAGTATCTGGTTTTATGAGCTTCTCTAAGTACCATTTCTCTCATATCTCCAAATTTTGGTACCCAAATCCTTTTAGCCCTATACCGGGTTCCGTCTTCTTGAATATTAAGATGCTTCTCCGATCCTTTGGGTATTTCATCCTTTAAATTTCCCTCTTTTAAAACTCCTTGTTGCGCCTCCTTTATTTGAGTAGTAAGGTTATTATGAATCATTATATTCATAGATTTTACTCGAATGGGTTCTCTGTCCTTCCTGCTCAAGGCATCGGCTACCACATTTGCCTTCCCCGGGTGGTAACGAATCTCAAAGTCGTAATCATTCAACAATTCAATCCACCTACGCTGCCTCATATTCAGTTGTTTCTGATTAAATATGTGTTGAAGACTTTTGTGGTCGGTATATATAATACTTTTGACCCCATATAAGTAGTGCCTCCAAGTCTTTAATGCAAAAACAACCGCGCCTAATTCCAAATCATGCGTCGTATAATTTTGCTCGTGAATCTTCAATTGTCTAGACGCATAAGCAATCACCTTCGTTCGTTGCATTAATACACAACCGAGACCTTGCTTTGATGCGTCACAATAAATCACAAAATCATCATTCCCTTCAGGCAATGACAATATAGGTGCCGTAGTTAGCTTTTTCTTCAATAACTGAAACGCTTTCTCTTGTTCATCCTTCCATTCAAATTTCTTCCCTTTATGCGTTAATGCAGTCAAGGGTTTTGCTATTCTGGAAAAGTCTTGGATGAACCTTCTGTAGTAACCAGCTAGTCCTAAAAACTGGCGTATGTGTTTCGGAGTTTTCGGGGTTTCCCACTTTTCAACAGTTTCTATCTTTGACGGATCCACCTTAATACCTTCTTTGTTCACTATGTGACCGAGGAATTGAACTTCTTCCAACCAAAATGCACACTTTGAAAACTTAGCGTACAATTCTTCCTTCCTCAATACTTCTAACACCTTTCTCAAATGTTCACTGTGTTCTTGGTCATTCTTTGAGTAAATAAGTATGTCATCAATGAAAACAATGACAAACTTGTCAAGGTATGGTCCACACACTCGGTTCATAAGGTCCATGAACACAGCTGGTGCATTAGTTAAACCAAACGGCATGACCATAAACTCGTAATGACCGTAACGTGTTCTGAAAGCAGTCTTTGGAATATCATCTTCTTTCACCCGCATTTGATGATACCCAGAACGTAAGTCAATCTTTGAATAAATAGACGAGCCTTGTAGTTGATCAAATAAGTCGTCGATTCTCGGTAGTGGGTAGCGGTTCTTGATGGTAAGTTTGTTCAACTCTCGGTAGTCGATACACAACCTGAATGTACCATCTTTCTTCTTGACAAACAAAACAGGAGCTCCCCACGGTGATGTGCTTGGTCGAATGAAACCACGCTCTAAAAGTTCTTGTAATTGGCTTTGCAGTTCTTTCATCTCGCTAGGTGCGAGTCTGTATGGAGCACGAGCTATTGGTGCAGCTCCTGGTACAAGATCTATTTGAAATTCAACGGATCGCTGTGGGGGTAATCCCGGTAATTCTTTCGGAAATACATCGGGAAATTCTTTTGCAATGGGAACATCATTGATGCTCTTTTCTTCAGTTTGTACTTTCTCGACGTGTGCTAGAACAGCATAGCAACCTTTTCTTATTAGTTTTTGTGTCTTCAAATTACTAATAAGATGTAGCTTCGTGTTGCCCTTTTCTCCGTACACCATTAAGGGTTTTCCTTTTTCTCGTATAATGCGAATTGCATTTTTGTAACAAACGATCTCTGCTTTCACTTCTTTCAACCAGTCCATACCGATTATCACATCAAAACTCCCTAACTCTACTGGTATCAAATCAATCTTAAATGTTTCGCTAACCAGTTTAATTTCTCGATTCCGACATATATTATCTGCTGAAATTAATTTACCATTTGCTAATTCGAGTAAAAATTTACTATCCAAAGGCGTCAATGGACAACTTAATTTAGCACAAAAATCTCTACTCATATAGCTTCTATCCGCACCCGAATCAAATAAAACGTAAGCAGATTTATTGTCAATAAGAAACGTACCCGTAACAAGCTCCGGGTCTTCCTGTGCCTCTGCCGCATTAATATTGAAAACTCTTCCGCGGCCTTGTCCATTCGTGTTCTCCTGGTTCGGGCAATTTCTAATAATGTGGCCTGGTTTTTCACATTTATAACAAACTACATTGGCATAACTTGCTCCGACACTACTTGCTCCGCCATTACTCGTTCCGACACCATTTGTTCCTTTCGTTCTATTAACCCCTGGTCCGTAGACCTCACACTTCGCCGCGCTATGACCATTTCTTTTACACTTATTGCAAAATTTGGTGCAGAACCCCGAGTGATACTTTTCACACCTTTGGCATAGCTGCTTCTGATTGTTGTTGTTGTTGCGGTTATTATTGTTGTTGGGATGATTGTTGTAGTTGTTGTTGTTGTTGTTGTTGTTGGGCCGTTTGTTGTAGTTGCGATTGATGTTGCGATTATTGGGATAATTGTTGCGATTATTGTTGTAATTGATGTTGTTGTTATATTGGTGATTCTTATCACCGTTTTCCTCCCACTTTCTTTTGACTTGCTTCACATTGGCCTCTTCAGCAGTCTGTTCTTTAATTCTTTCTTCAATCTGGTTCACTAGTTTGTGAGCCATTCTACATGCCTGTTGTATGGAGGCGGGCTCGTGTGAACTTATATCTTCTTGGATTCTTTCCGGTAATCCTTTCACAAACGCGTCGATCTTCTCTTCCTCATCTTCGAACGCTCCCGGACACAATAGGCACAATTCTGTGAATCTTCTTTCGTACGTGGTAATATCAAATCCTTGGGTTCGTAACCCTCTAAGTTCTGTCTTGAGCTTATTGACCTCGGTTCTGGGACGGTACTTCTCGTTCATCAAGTGCTTGAATGCTGACCACGGTAGTGCGTACGCATCGTCTTGTCCCACTTGCTCTAGATAAGTATTCCACCATGTTAACGCAGAACCTGTGAAGGTATGCGTAGCGTACTTCACTTTGTCCTCTTCAGTACACTTACTTATGGCAAACACCGATTCGACCTTCTCGGTCCACCGTTTCAATCCGATCGGTCCTTCGGTTCCATCAAATTCCAAAGGTTTGCAGGCAGTGAATTATTTGTAGGTGCATCCTACACGATTTCCTGTACTGCTAGATCCAAGGTTATTGTTGGTATGTAGCGCAGCCTGTACTGCGGCTATGTTTGAAGCTAGAAAAGTACGGAATTCCTCTTCATTCATATTCACGGTGTGTCGAGTAGTCGGTGTCATTTCCTTCAAAATAGTCAAATGGAACAAGTTAATCGTACAGAATATTAAGAGTAGTTAATAGTATTTCGTAGCATAATATGAACTCATTTATAAAAGCTTTTTCTTCATATTAGCGTTTTATAAGTTTAAATTCGGGTAGTACCTACCCGTTAAGTTGATACTTAGTAGCTAATATACAATTCAACTACTACAATTCTATATGAAAAACTGATTATAATAATATTTCGCGTTCAAACTTTTACACAATATTTTACAAACTTACAATACCGCTTATTTTACATATAGCATGAAATATAGCACACAATAAATTTGATACAAGATGGTTGTGAAGATAATTCTAGCTAGTACACAAGTCGTTCAGCAAAGGCAATAAAGACACGTAATTCATACGTCCAGAAACAAGTCTTGCATTCTGGTTTTACTAGGATTACTTCCCATCCTTGGTTTTGTGGAACATAACCGTTATGGCCGTTGATAAGACAGCGTGTTGTAACATCGTCAAAGGGATGAGGGTTACGTAATGTCCAACAGTCCCGTAACAATCTAAAAACCTCATTTCTTACCCCAATTACCGACTCCGTCACTTGTGGGAACGTTTTGTTTAATAGTTGTAGCCCGATGTTTGTAGTGACCCGAACTTTTCCATGTTTATATATATTAATTGAGATTGATATTTACATGATTAAATGTTTCCAACATGTTAAGCAATCAAACTTGTTAAGACTTGATTAATTGAAATAGGTTTCATATAGACAATTGACCACCCAAGTTGACCGGTGATTCACGAACGTTAAAACTTGTAAAAACTATATGATGACATATATATGGTTATATATATAGTTAACATGATATTATGATATGTAAACATATCATTAAGTATATTAACAATGAACTACATATGTAAAAACAAGACTACTAACTTAATGATTTTGAAACGAGACATATATGTAACGATTATCGTTGTAACGACATTTAATGTATATATATATATCATATTAAGAGATATTCGTACATCATAATATCATGATAATATAATAATTTAAAATCTCTTTTGATATTATAAACATTGGGTTAACAACATTTAACAAGATCGTTAACCTAAAGGTTTCAAAACAACATTTTCATGTAACGACTAACGATGACTTAACGACTCAGTTAAAATGTATATACATGTAGTGTTTTAATATGTATTCATACACTTTTGAAAGACTTCAAGACACTTATCAAAATACTTCTACTTAACAAAAATGCTTACAATTACATCCTCGTTCAGTTTCATCAACAATTCTACTCGTATGCACCCGTATTCGTACTCGTACAATACACAGCTTTTAGATGTATGTACTATTGGTATATACACTCCAATGATCAGCTCTTAGCAGCCCATGTGAGTCACCTAACACATGTGGGAACCATCATTTGGCAACTAGCATGAAATATCTCATAAAATTACAAAAATATGAGTAATCATTCATGACTTATTTACATGAAAACAAAATTACATATCCTTTATATCTAATCCATACACCAACGACCAAAAACACCTACAAACACTTTCATTCATCAATTTTCTTCATCTAATTGATCTCTCTCAAGTTCTATCTTCAAGTTCTAAGTGTTCTTCATAAATTTCAAAAGTTCTAGTTTCATAAAATCAAGAATACTTTCAAGATTGCTAGCTCACTTCCAATCTTGTAAGGTGATCATCCAACCTCAAGAAATCTTTGTTTCTTACAGTAGGTTATCATTCTAATACAAGGTAATAATCATATTCAAACTTTGGTTCAATTTCTATAACTATAACAATCTTATTTCAAGTGATGATCTTACTTGAACTTGTTTTCGTGTCATGATTTTGCTTCAAGAACTTTGAGCCATCCAAGGATCCATTGAAGCTAGATCCATTTTTCTCTTTTCCAGTAGGTTCATCCAAGGAACTTAAGGTAGTAATGATGTTCAAAACATCATTCGATTCATACATATAAAGCTATCTTATTCGAAGGTTTAAACTTGTAATCACTAGAACATAGTTTAGTTAATTCTAAACTTGTTCGCAAACAAAAGTTAATCCTTCTAACTTGACTTTTAAAATCAACTAAACACATGTTCTATATCTATATGATATGCTAACTTAATGATTTAAAACCTGGAAACACGAAAAACACCGTAAAACCGGATTTACGCCGTCGTAGTAACACCGCGGGCTGTTTTGGGTTAGTTAATTAAAAACTATGATAAACTTTGATTTAAAAGTTGTTATTCTGAGAAAATGATTTTTATTATGAACATGAAACTATATCCAAAAATTATGGTTAAACTCAAAGTGGAAGTATGTTTTCTAAAATGGTCATCTAGACGTCGTTCTTTCGACTGAAATAACTACCTTTACAAAAATGACTTGTAACTTATTTTTCCGACTAGAAACCTATACTTTTTTTGTTTAGATTCATAAAATAGAGTTCAATATGAAACCACATTCACTCAAAACGGATTTAAAATGAAGAAGTTATGGGTAAAACAAGATTGGATAATTTTTCTCATTTTAGCTACGTGAAAATTGGTAACAAATCTATTCCAACCATAACTTAATCAACTTGTATTATATATTATGTAATCTTGAGATACCATAGACACGTATACAATGTTTCGACCTATCATGTCGACACATCTATATATATTTCGGAACAACCATAGACACTCTATATGTGAATGTTGGAGTTAGCTATACAGGGTTGAGGTTGATTCCAAAATATATATAGTTTGAGTTGTGATCAATACTGAGATACGTATACACTGGGTCGTGGATTGATTCAAGATAATATTTATCGATTTATTTCTGTACATCTAACTGTGGACAACTAGTTGTAGGTTACTAACGAGGACAGCTGACTTAATAAACTTAAAACATCAAAATATATTAAAAGTGTTGTAAATATATTTTGAACATACTTTGATATATATGTATATATTGTTATAGGTTCGTGAATCAACCAGTGGCCAAGTCTTACTTCCCGACGAAGTAAAAATCTGTGAAAGTGAGTTATAGTCCCACTTTTAAAATCTAATATTTTTGGGATGAGAATACATGCAGGTTTTATAAATGATTTACAAAATAGACACAAGTACGTGAAACTACATTCTATGGTTGAATTATCGAAATCGAATATGCCCCTTTTTATTAAGTCTGGTAATCTAAGAATTAGGGAACAGACACCCTAATTGACGCGAATCCTAAAGATAGATCTATTGGGCCTAACAAACCCCATCCAAAGTACCGGATGCTTTAGTACTTCGAAATTTATATCATATCCGAAGGGTGTCCCGGAATGATGGGGATATTCTTATATATGCATCTTGTTAATGTCGGTTACCAGGTGTTCACCATATGAATGATTTTTATCTCTATGTATGGGATGTGTATTGAAATATGAAATCTTGTGGTCTATTATTATGATTTGATATATATAGGTTAAACCTATAACTCACCAACATTTTTGTTGACGTTTTAAGCATGTTTATTCTCAGGTGATTATTAAGAGCTTCCGCTGTCGCATACTTAAATAAGGACGAGATTTGGAGTCCATGCTTGTATGATATTGTGTAAAAACTGCATTCAAGAAACTTATTTTGTTGTAACATATTTGTATTGTAAACCATTATGTAATGGTCGTGTGTAAACAGGATATTTTAGATTATCATTATTTGATAATCTACGTAAAGCTTTTTAAACCTTTATGATGAAATAAAGGTTATGGTTTGTTTTAAAATGAATGCAGTCTTTGAAAAACGTCTCATATAGAGGTCAAAACCTCGCAACGAAATCAATTAATATGGAACGTTTTTAATCAATAAGAACGGGACATTTCAATGTTCTTGTTCTCACTTTGGTGAGAAGCGAACATTACTAATCCGTAAGCATAACATGCTTCTTTATGTTGCATGTTAGCCGCTTTTTCTAAATCACGAAGTCCAATATTCGGATATATTGAGTCAAAATAATTTCTTAACCCATTGCATAAAATAGCATTTGGGTTCCCCGCAATATATGCGTCAAAGTAAACACATCGTAACTTATGGATTTCCCAATGTGATATCCCCCATCTTTCGAACGAAATCCTTTTATAAACCAAGGCATTCTTGGAACGTTCTTCGAATGTCTTACAAACTGATCTCGCCTTAAATAGTTGTGCCGAAGAATTCTGACCGACTCTAGACAAGATTTCATCAATCATGTCTCCGGGTAGGTCTCTTAAAATATTGGGTTGTCTATCCATTTTGTGTTTTTATACTGTAAAATAGACAAGAGTTAGATTCATAAAAAAAAAATACTTATTAATACAAGCAATTTTTACATATATCATAAAGCATAAGCACACTATATTACATATATTACACCACACGAATACAACTATCTTATTCCGACTCGCTTGTTTCTTCTTCTTCGGTTTTGGTTCGTTTTGCCAAGTTTCTAGGGATATATGATGTTCCCCTAATACGAGCCGTAATTTTCCACATTGGTTTAGAAAAACCTGGTGGTTTAGAGGTTCCCGGGTCATTGTTACAACTTAAGGACTTCGGGGGTTGACGATACATATAAAGTTCATCGGGGTTGGAATTAGACTTCTCTATTTTTATGCCCTTTCCCTTATTATTTTCTTTTGCCTTTTTAAATTCAGTTGGGGTAATTTCTATAACATCATCGGAATTCTCGTCGGAATCCGATTCATCGGAGAATTGGTAATCCTCCCAATATTTTGCTTCCTTGGCGGAAACACCATTGACCATAATTAACCTTGGTCGGTTGGTTGAGGATTTTCTTTTACTTAACCGTTTTATTATTTCCCCCACCGGTTCTATTTCTTCATCCGGTTCCGATTCTTCTTCCGGTTCCGATTCTTCTTCCGGTTCCGACTCTTCTTCCGGTTCCTCTTCGGGAACTTGTGAATCAGTCCACGAATCATTCCAATTTACATTTAACTCTTCATTATTATTAGGTGAGTCAATGGGACTTGTTCTAGAGGTAGACATCTATCACATAATATCAAACGCGTTAAGAGATTAATATATCACATAATATTCACATGTTAAAAATATATAGTTTCCAACAAAATTTGTTAAGCAATCATTTTTCAAGTAAACACGGTCGAAGTCCAGACTCACTAATGCATCCTAACAAACTCGATAAGACACACTAATGCAAAATTCTGGTTCTCTAAGACCAACGCTCGGATACCAACTGAAATGTCCCGTTCTTATTGATTAAAAACGTTCCATATTAATTGATTTCGTTGCGAGGTTTTGACCTCTATATGAGACGTTTTTCAAAGACTGCATTCATTTTTAAAACAAACCATAACCTTTATTTCATAAATAAAGGTTTAAAAAGCTTTACGTAGATTATCAAATAATAATAATCTAAAATATCCTGTTTACACACGACCATTACATAATGGTTTACAATACAAATATGTTACATCGAAATCAGTTTCTTGAATGCAGTTTTTACACAATATCATACAAACATGGACTCCAAATCTTGTCCTTATTTTAGTATGCAA
The DNA here is from genome assembly GCF_046630445.1 of Rutidosis leptorrhynchoides. Lineage (NCBI taxonomy): Eukaryota > Viridiplantae > Streptophyta > Magnoliopsida > Asterales > Asteraceae > Rutidosis > Rutidosis leptorrhynchoides. The sequence goes on from NC_092337.1 coordinate 430,140,301, forward strand.
CAGCGGAAGCTCTTAGTATTCACCTGAGAATAAACATGCTTTAAACGTCAACAAAAATGTTGGTGAGTTATAGGTTTAACCTATATATATCAAATCGTAACAATAGACCACAAGATTTCATATTTCAATACACATCCCATACATAGAGATAAAAATCATTCATATGGTGAACACCTGGTAACCGACATTAACAAGATGCATATATAAGAATATCCCCATCATTCCGGGACACCCTTCGGATATGATATAAATTTCGAAGTACTAAAGCATCCGGTACTTTGGATGGGGCTTGTTGGGCCCGATAGATCTATCTTTAGGATTCGCGTCAATTAGGGTGTCTGTTCCCTAATTCTTAGATTACCAGACTTAATAAAAAGGGGCATATTCGATTTCAATAATTCAACCATAGAATGTAGTTTCACGTACTTGTGTCTATTTTGTAAATCATTTATAAAACCTGCATGTATTCTCATCCCAAAAATATTAGATTTTAAAAGTGGGACTATAACTCACTTTCACAGATTTTTACTTCGTCGGGAAGTAAGACTTGGCCACTGGTTGATTCACGAACCTATAACAATATATACATATATATCAAAGTATGTTCAAAATATATTTACAACACTTTTAATATATTTTGATGTTTTAAGTTTATTAAGTCAGCTGTCCTCGTTAGTAACCTACAACTAGTTGTCCACAGTTAGATGTACAGAAATAAATCGATAAATATTATCTTGAATCAATCCACGACCCAGTGTATACGTATCTCAGTATTGATCACAACTCAAACTATATATATTTTGGAATCAACCTCAACCCTGTATAGCTAACTCCAACATTCACATATAGAGTGTCTATGGTTGTTCCGAAATATATATAGATGTGCCGACATGATAGGTCGAAACATTGTATACGTGTCTATGGTATCTCAAGATTACATAATATACAATACAAGTTGATTAAGTTATGGTTGGAATAGATTTGTTAACAATTTTCACGTAGCTAAAATGAGAAAAATTATCCAATCTTGTTTTACCCATAACTTCTTCATTTTAAATCCGTTTTGAGTGAATCAAATTGCTATGGTTTCATATTGAACTCTATTTTATGAACCTAAACAGAAAAAGTATAGGTTTATAGTCAGAAAAATAAGTTACAAGTCGTTTTTGTAAAGGTAGTCATTTCAGTCGAAAGAACGACGTCTAGATGACCATTTTAGAAAACATACTTCCACTTTGAGTTTAACCATAATTTTTGGATATAGTTTCATGTTCATAATAAAAATCATTTTCTCAAAATAACAACTTTTAAATCAAATTTTATCATAGTTTTTAATTAACTAACCCAAAACAGCCCGCGGTGTTACTACGACGGCGTAAATCCGGTTTTACCGTGTTTTTCGTGTTTCCAGGTTTTAAATCATTAAGTTAGCATATCATATAGATATAGAACATGTGTTTAGTTGATTTTAAAAGTCAAGTTAGAAGGATTAACTTTTGTTTGCGAACAAGTTTAGAATTAACTAAACTATGTTCTAGTGATTACAAGTTTAAACCTTCGAATAAGATAGCTTTATATGTATGAATCGAATGATGTTATGAACATCATTACTACCTTAAGTTCCTTGGATAAACCTACTGGAAAGGAGAAAAATTGATCTAGCTTCAACGGATCCTTGGATGGCTCGAAGTTCTTGAAGCAGAATCATGACACGAAAACAAGTTCAAGTAAGATCATCACTTGAAATAAGATTGTTATAGTTATAGAAATTGAACCAAAGTTTGAATATGATTATTACCTTGTATTAGAATGATAACCTACTGTAAGAAACAAAGATTTCTTGAGGTTGGATGATCACCTTACAAGATTGGAAGTGAGCTTGCAAACTTGAAAGTATTCTTGATTTTATGTAACTAGAACTTGTAAAATATATGAAGAACACTTAGAACATGAAGATAGAACTTGAGAGAGATCAATTAGATGAAGAAAATTGAATAATGAAAGTGTTTGTAGGTGTTTTTGGTCGTTGGTGTATGGATTAGATATAAAGGATATGTAATTTTGTTTTCATGTAAATAAGTCATGAATGATTACTCATATTTTTGTAATTTTATGAGATATTTCATGCTAGTTGCCAAATGATGGTTCCCACATGTGTTAGGTGACTCACATGGGCTGCTAAGAGCTGATCATTGGAGTGTATATATCAATAGTACATACATCTAAAAGCTGTGTATTGTACGAGTACGAATACGGGTGCATACGAGTAGAATTGTTGATGAAACTGAACGAGGATGTAATTGTAAGCATTTTTGTTAAGTAGAAGTATTTTGATAAGTGTCTTGGAGTCTTTCAAAAGTGTATGAATACATATTAAAACACTACATGTATATACATTTTAACTGAGTCGTTAAGTCATCGTTAGTCGTTACATGCAAATGTTGTTTTGAAACCTTTAGGTTAACGATCTTGTTGAATGTTGTTAACCCATTGTTTATTATAACAAATGAGATGTTAAATTATTATATTATCATGATATTATGATATATAATATATCTTAGTATGATGTATATACAGTTAAATGTCGTTACAACGATAATTGTTACATATATGTCTCGTTTCGAAATCATTAAGTTAGTCGTCTTATTTTTACATATGTATTTCATTGTTAAAACAATTAATAATATATTTACTTATCATTTAACATAATTAACCAAGTGTATCAATATCTTAATATGATTCATATGTACCTAGTAAGACGTTGTTATAACGATAATCGTTATATATATCGTTTTCGAGTTTCTTAAATTAATAGTCTCATTTTTATGTATATAACTCATTGTTAAAATACCTAATGAGATACATACTTATAATAAAAACATGTTAACTATATATATAACCATATATATGTCATTGTATAGTTTTTACAAGTTTTAACGTTCGTGAATCACCGGTCAACTTGGGTGGTCAATTGTCTATATGAAACATATTTCAATTAATCAAGTCTTAACAAGTTTGATTGCTTAACATGTTGGAAACATTTAATCATGTAAATATCAATCTCAATTAATATATATAAACATGGAAAAGTTCGGGTCACTACAGGTGATGCGTCGTTCAGCACTATACTCAACAAACAGTAGCCAACTGGACTCAACCACAACTAAGTTGACCTCTCTGAGCTGAACCTAACAGATCAAGGTTCCAACAATAACAACAACTTCTGCACATACAACCAGTCAACTACTACTACAAGCAACTAATACTACTAAAAGCATGGCAACCCTAACTGTGATCAACTGCACAACACAACTACTAAACATGGCAACTAACAACAATTTAATCATAGTAGCGCAACTTGTTACTCTATACTACACTAAGTGATAATCCCACTCACCGAATACCAGCAACTACTCAGATTCTCACTACTGAGTCTCGTTCTTGTCTTTATCACCGAAGAACACCATAAACATAGTTAGTTTCTGTTCGTTAGCATAAGACAGCACAACACAGCAAATCAATATCGAAAGCGCCGCTAAAAAGTCTATTCAACACTTATACATTTTCAGAATTTACATATTGATTATCATAAGTCACACGGACAGCATAATGGCTATAAAACAGCTAAATTAAACAACAACTACTGTTCTGATCTACATCCTTACGGTTGCAGGTGTAACCGTACGGTTACATCATGTATCGGTACGGTTGCACACTCACTACCCAGTTGCACCAACACCACTGCATCTGTACGGTTGCATATGCACCCGTACGGTTGCACAATGTACCCGTGCGGTTGCAGGCTGCAACCGTACGGTTGTGTTCTTTGTGCAGCAGCAGCAGAAACTGACGGGTTTCGAACCAAAATCACCCAAATCTCGATCTTGGACCTGTTTTTGACCTCAAAACCGACTATAACTTATACACAAAATATTTAGAAGTATAAACTCACAATTTTTGAGCCAAAACAATATCAATTTAAGCATTATGACACCAAAATCGCATTTACAAAAATGTAACTTCAAACTCAAATTAAAACACTGATTTGGACATGACATCACACAAATCGTACCTTGATAGACTCACAAAGACATAAGGAAATCGATTTTAAACACAATTCAAGCTCCAAATCAAGATCAAGAGATTAGGGTTTGTAAGAGAAAAAGAGTTAGGTACGGGGTGTGTGAAGTGAGATTTCAAGAAACTTTAAAAAATAGGCTGATGCCCAGCTTATATATTTTTGTTAAACACAATACCCCATCACACACGGGTATTTATCAGTTATCTTAAATCTTACGTACCTCGTTAGGTGACCCTAACAGAGTTCAAATTAAATAAACGAACCTGTTCTATGATCCTTGTCACAAACTGGTCTCAATTAAATAACCAAATAATTATAAACATATAATTATTATTATTATTATAACATACAAATACACCCAAGGTCAAAAGGGTCATTTCAGCTAGGCCCGGTAACAGAATGTTACAAAAGATCTAAATCTAGAATCTAACCAAAATTAAAGAGTGGCATATGTTAAAACATAATAAATAGTTAATGAAGTATTTGAACATACTGCATTTATCTTGGTTGATATTCCAAAATTTCAGTAAGTTGTTTTCCATTTTATCATTCCACTGCACTTTTCAATTCCTCTTTGTTGATTTCTTCTTCGATAATTTGCCCCTTTTAGGCAATAATAGTTTCATATAATCATCATCTTCTTCATTTTCAACTACTTTCTCCATATTCATTACACTGTTTTCTTAATTTCCATTCCCCATAGCTTCGATTCCACCCCGGAATCATCAATTTACACATAAAATGTATCACCTGCTTGTAATTTTTTATTGAAAATTATTGCTAAATGTTTAAAATTATTGTTGAATGTTTGAAATCATTGTTATGTTGGGGTAGAAACCTTATATTCGTAGTGATTTAGAAAGAAAAAAATTCATCTACACAATTAATTGAAGTAGAAACCTTACATATGCATGAATCTTCAAAACATTGGATTTATAAAATCATCGATTCAAAATCATAGATTCATCTTTATCATCGTCGTTTAGTCTTAAACATCATTGATTGATCTTCAACATCATCGATTTATGTTAAACATCATCGATTCATCTTCTCCGGTCATCTTCCTCGGGTTTTCCGCCACCATCACAGTCTTCGATCATGGCTTCTCCGAGAAGATGTGATTTTATTTCAAGTCATAAGATTTAGATCGTTGGATCTATTTTGTTTGTTGACTGCGGACAATATGGTCTTCAAATTTCATTCAGATTTTCAAATTTCATCGATTGAAAATGATGATCAATATGGTCTTTATTTTTTATTTTTTACACTTGATTCACTTTTATTTTTACTTTCAGATCTTGTTTCTTACAAGTTTGATCAAGTTTGTTGGAATTTACAAACATTAAGATCAATGAAATTAGAATTTACAAACATAAGGGACCAATGTTGTAAATTTTCTAGAAGTGAAATTGAGGTGACCTGAAAGGTTACCTGCTATAACAGGTTAGATGCATAATACATATTTAAAAGTTGAATGCATACAATAGAAGTTTTAAAAGTTGAATATATACAATAGAAATTTGCTGAAAATTTAATACATTTTTAAATAAATTTCCATAATAACAATAAAGAGATTTAGTGTATTATGGAGTAAATGCAAAATATAAATATAAATGTGTTACATAATTAGTTACTGTTATAATTTAGTAGGCTTGTAACTATCTTTAGTGGTTTGATTGTGTTATAATTCAGTAGGCTTATAACTACCTTTAGTGGTTTGATTCTTGATTAAGAATACTAATAATGAAGTGTAAGAACAAAGATGATAATGGAGAGAAAGAAGGAAACACTTTGTAAGTGTGAGAAATGGTACAAGTGTTTTAGCTTGCAATACATGGCTATTTATACAAAAACAAAGCTACCCAATATTGACTAAGTATTAGTACAAAATTGACTATCTACATATAAATAATATTGTTATTATTATAACACTCCCCCTTGGATATCAATTTTGTTTTATTGAAGATCAACTATAAGTTACTGCCTCGTTAAAAACCTTGCTAAAGAAAACCCAGTGGGAAAAAACTTTAGCTAAGGGAAAAAGAGTGCAACATGGAGTTGACTCCCCCTCAAGTAGACATCATTGAGTTGTCACATCTTTTGAACTTGACTCATGCCAATATTGTGAATGTATGTTCTGGAAATAGCAGTTGACAGTGCTTTGGTATAAAGATCAACAGAGTTGTTGATTGAACGTATCTCATTTCAATCTGGTTGGCCTTTATGAGATCTTGAGTATATGAGAAGAATCTGAGGTTTTCATCTGAAACTGTATCATCTAAATCTTTTATGTACAAGTTTAGCCCGTGTGATTTGTCTACAGTATCCTTCATGGTTAGCTCAACGTTGTTTCAATTCATATTCCCTTTCAGTCTTTTTCTAAGCTTTACCTACATACCTTTCTTTCCCATCAAACTTATGACCGCTAAGACCGTCTATGGCTTTAGCATCTTGTCTGCATTTATATTTTGTTCTGTCACTTTTGATACTCTTCTTTCATGTGTACTATGCAAGCTGCATTATCTTCATATATAGTTGTTGGTGAAAATAGTTGTTGGTCTTTTTATATCGTTCTAGCCCATAAGAATCAATAATGATTTGTATCATTGATCTCAACCAAACACATTTTCGAGTAGTTTCATATAATGCAATCACTTCGTCATGATTTGATGATGTTACAACAAGTGTTTGTTTTAAGAATGCCATGATTTTGTGGTACCTCCATTTAGGAATACATATCGAGTTTGAGATTTATCTTTATGAGGATTTGATGAGTGACCTACATATACATAATCAACCAAATCTTGTTTTGAAGCGTTAGAATAAAATAATTTTAAATCAGCAGTTCCTCAAGGGTATCAAAATATCTGCTTGATCCCATTTCAATGTCTTTTTGTAGGGGTTAAGCTGAACCTTGTCAACAAATTAACTGCAAAAGAAATGTCAGTTCTTGTACAATTTGTAAAATACATAATAGCTCCAATTGCACTAAGATATGGAACTTCTAATCCGTTAAGATCTTCATGATCTTCACGGTGATGAAATGGATCAGTGTCAACATTAAGTGATCTAACAACTATAGGAGTACTTTTTGCATTGTTCATACTGAAAACGTTTTAAAATATTTTCTATATAAGTTGTTTGATGTACAAATAAACCATTAGGTATATGCTCAATATGCAAACCAAGGCAATACTTGGTTTTTCCGAGATCTTTCATTTCAAATTCTTTTTTTTAGAAGTTGAATGGCTTCATGGATCTCTTTATTTATACCTATGATGTTAAGATTATAGACATAAACAACTTACAATCACATATCCGGACATTATTTTCTTAATAAGAACACATGTGCAAATAAGATTATTTGTATACCCTTTTCTTATCAAGTAATCATTTAATCGGTTATACCATTTTATAAACCCATATAAAAATCTTTGTGATTTAATGGAATACATTTCCTTGTGTTTTGCATTAGATGCTTCTGATACCTTAAACCCTTCATGTATATTCATGTATATATCACTGTCAAGTGATTCATTTAAATAAGTATTAATAACATCCATTAGATGCATTTCTAAATCTTTAGAAACTGCCAGGCTGATTAAGTAATTTCATCCATAATTGGAGAATAAGTTTCCTCATAATCAATTTCTGGTCTTTGAGAGAAGTCATGAGTTACAAGTCTAGCTTTACCTTGTAACTTTATTTTTTCTCATTTCCTTTTCGAATTAAAATTTATTTGTATCTCATACGTTTCACATCTTTAAAAGTGATAACTATTGATCCGAAAACTTTTCTTTTATTGAGCGATTCAAATTTAGCTCGCATTGTTTCTTTCCATTGATCCCAATCATGTCTATTTTGATATTCCATGACAAATTTTGGTTTTGGATCATCATCATCATTCATGATGTCATATGCAACATTATATGAAAATATCTCATCAAGATTTTTCATTTCATTTCGGTTCCATAATATATTTTTTTTGAATGTGCATAATGGATTGAAGATTCTGTATTGACATCATCAATCTCCTCTGCAGAAGGAGTATTGATTTGTGGTTCTTCTTGAACACTTTCTTTCACCTCATTATCAGCTGATTTTCCTTTTCGAGGATTTTTATCTTTTGAACCAGTTGGTCTCTCACGTTTCAGACGTGGCAAAGACTCATGAGTGACATTATTGCCAGCTTTTAGAATTTTAATTCTAGCTGAAGCATTTACTGCAAGTATATATGATTTAGTCACTCATTTTTGTATCTGTAAATACATCAGGTAATTTATTTGCAAGTTCTTGCATATGTATTATTTTTGAACTTTCTTTTCACATTCTTTTGTGCGATGATCAAGATACATTAATTTATGTTCACATCATAAAACATCTTTTTCTTTATTTTTTTATTTCTCCTCCTAATATAGGGAACAATTTTTCATTATAATGACAATCAGCAAAATGTGCTGTAAAAACATCACCCGTCATGGATTCAATATATCTTATGATTGAAGATGTTTCATATCCAACATATATTTTCATCCTTCTTTGAGGAACCATTTGTTGTGGTGGTGCAATTAAAAATACACTGCATAACCAAATGTTCTAAGATGGAAAATATTTAGCTCTCGACCAAAATTAAGTTGGTAATGGAGAATATTTATGACTTGCACTTGGTTTAATGCGAATTAATGTCACATCATGTAAATTTACATGTTCTAATATAAATATTGAGAGTTTTGTACTCATTTCCAATTATCTAGTTATTAGCTGTAAGCGTTGATCTTTTGATTCAGCTAAACCAATTTTGTATATGCACATGAGCAACTGGATGTTCAACAACAATCCCTGTAGATATATAATAATCATTAAATGTTTGAGATATTATCTCACCAGCATTATCAAGTCTCATCCTTTTAATGGTGTAATCAGAATAATGTGTTCTCAAATTAATAATTTGTGCAAGAAACTTTGCAAATGTCATATTACGGCTTGATAACACACAAACATGAGACCATCCGCTAGATGCGTCTATTAGAACCATGAAATATCAAAATGATCCGCATGATGGATGAATTGGTCCATATATATAACCTTGAATTCTTTCAAGAAACATTGGTGATTCTTTCTCAATATTCTTTTCATTAATCACCATATGTGCTTTTCATTAATCACCATATGTGCTTTTTCATTAATCACCATATGTGCTTTTCATTAATCACCATATGTGCTTTTCATCAAATATCCTTTACACCATATGCGCTTTTAATCATATGCACTGCGAATTTCATCATATGCGATTTTCTTCATATGCGCTTTTTATCATATGCACTTTTAATCATACGCGCTGCGCTTTTCATTATATGCGTTTTTCGGTGCTACATAGATATTTCTCATTTTTGATTATCATTGACTGATAATCATATCCATTATAATATATATCAGAGAAACTTAACAAATTTTTCTTTGATTTGGGAGAAAACAAAGCATTGTTTATCAGAAAATTCGTACCATTTGGTAATATGACTTTTTGTCTTTTTCGTTCCTTATATCAAGTTTGCAAGACCTGATATAGTATTTATAATTCATTCATTTGATTTAAATCAATGAAATAATTCTTAGATTTGATCATAGTGTGTATGTTACCACTATCTGCAATACATAGGTTTTTCCCATTTAATTGATGTTGTACTTCAGCAGGATTCATACTAAAACTTCAAATAAGGTAAGCAAATAATGAGTTATATTTCAGCAAGATAATCAAATTATATTACCTGCAAATAAGTTACAATCTGAAGTACATAAAAGATAACATTTAATAAACATATGCGTTATGGTCTAAAACCATTTATTTATGAGTGATACAAGCAAGCTAGGCATCTTAGAAAATTCAAACCATTCAAGTCTCAAGGTAGCTCAGGGTTTATTTAATCAAGATTTTTCAACAGATTCACTCTCGTTTTCTTTTCTTTTGGGACTTATTTGTAGAGATAAACAAGATGTTCATGTATTCAAGAAATACTATACTGATGATCCACGTTACCAGATCATTAATAAGAATCTCCGGGATTCTTATAAGAGCGTCTACTAACATCTTCAATTTTATTCTTTCATGAATCACCGTTATTTCTTGATAATTAATATCGTATCTATCTTTGAGTATTTTCCATAATACACTTGGATCTTCGATCATATAATATGCAGATTCTAAGGACTCGTCAATATGTTTGCTAAGAAAAATACTTGCTATTACTTTCTCTTGTTCGGAACAATTGTTATTTTTAATTCAGGGTTTCTAAAATACCGATTGATTCGAGATGTTTTTCTACATTCATAACCCATGTTAAGTAGTTGTTCCCACTTGATTCTAAATGAGCAAATTTAAGCCTTTTCAAATTCGACATATTCTATTATCAAAAAGATGAACAACATAAATCATAATCATAATCAACTTCTATTCATAGACAAATAATAAAATGAAATTAGAATCATTTTAAATTCATAAGTAGCAAACAACAGAATAATGACATGATTACAAATGATAAAATCACAAGAGCAGGATAGAATATAGGTTCACCCAGTGGTATATTAGAACAATGATGATAGTTAGTATGACCAATACAATAGAAAAATCATCCTGGTGTGAATCATCTTTACCAAAAAAAAAATTTTTTGAGAGTGGTAATATGAGAAAATGAAGATTGATTTGTGAAAATGTAAAAATGGAGATGTTTATTTTATATTTGAAAAATATAGTCGTTGTAACGTCGTCAGTTGACGTTAACAACCTTTATGTATATATGACCGTTGTAACGTCGTTAGTTGATGTTAACGACTGTTGTGTACTCGTTGTATTAATAATAATTTTAATAAAAGAATTTTATTAGTACAAATACGATTACTATAAATACATTTAGCATAAATACGTTTAGTATAAATACAAAGATTAAGAGAATAAACATATTATGCATAAATAATAAATTTTAAGAATAAACATTAGTACGCATGAAATAAATACTGATTAATTGCATAAGTAATCATAGATGTTATATAACATGAATATAAATGTTAGTGAAGTTAATAAGAGTTAGATTACAGAAATATAATTCAGGCGGTATAACCGACCATATATAACTTAAATAACATAAATATAAATATTAGTGAAGTTAATAAAAGTTAGATTACATAAATATAATTCGGGCGGTATAACCGACCATATATAACTTAAATAACATAAATATAAATGTTAGTGAAGTTAATAAAAGATAGATTACATAAATATAATTCAGACGGTATAACCGACCATATATAACTTAAATAGCATAAATATAAATGTTAGTGAAGTTAATAAAAGTTAGATTATATAAATATAATTCAGGCGGTATAACCGACCATATATAACTTAAATAACATAAATATAAATGTTAGTGAAGTTAATAAAAGTTAGATTACAGAAATATAATTTTATTTATGATGATAATAATATTTACCTTACTAATAAATAATAGAAGATATCGTTAAAGAATTTCTTACCTTGATTAGTGACTTGTGCTTGCTTAGGTAAACCTTGATTATACGGAGCACTTCGTGCTGATAACGTGTTATAATTCAGTAGGCTTATAACTACCTTTAGTGGTTTGATTGTGTTATAATTCAGTAGGCTTATAACTACCTTTAGTGGTTTGATTCTTGATTAAGAATACTAATAATGAAGTGTAAGAACAAAGATGATTATGGAGAGAAAGAAGGAAACACTTTGTAAGTGTGAGAAATGGTGCAAGTGTTTTAGCTTGCAATACATGGCTATTTATACAAAAACAAAGCTACCCAATATTGACTAAGTATTAGTACAAAATTGACTATCCACATATAAATAATATTGTTATTATTATAACAGTTACGTATTTAATATCTTATAAAAAAATTATTTATCCTATATACTAAAAGAGGTCCAAATTTTTGTCGTTTGCTTATCAAACGACACCAACAAAAAAGTTATCAAACTCCCCCCAAACAATGTTATTAAATATTAAATTAAATATTAAATATTAAATTAAATATATATAGTATTTGAAGTATGGAATCTGGTTCAACACTTCAAGAGGAGTAAAACGACATCAACTAACAAATTTTCAAAACAGCCCCCAAACGATGTTAGATGTGCAAAGTTTTCAAGGGTAAAAAGTGTAAATTTATTAGTTTATTAAATAAATTTAAACAAACTCTATCCAAATTTTCAACAGGCCGTACCTTCCCGTTCGCGGTGAGTTAAATTTTTCCGACTTCACCGTTCAACTCGAAATAATTTTACGAACACAACGCAACTAGCTACGCGCAAAATGGACTGTTTTAAGAAAATGTTAAATATTTTGGGATATTTTTATACATATGCTTACACGCATAATAAACAACCTAAACTAATCACATCATATCGATGTTTCTTTTTCCTTTTTATGCGATTTTTCTGACGTTAAAAACGCGGAGTCCATTAGGTAATACCCGTAGCAATACATTTTTAATTATGTAAATACACAACGCTACGTTAATATGAATATGCAAGCCGAAAGATCCTACCCAGATCTCGTTATTACCTTTTTTTTTCTTCAGCAAAGATGGAACCAATATATTAAAAAACACCTTCATCAAAACGATGAAGGCAACACATACATACATTTCATCCGGCTTATACATAAATCTCAAAAATTAAGCTGAATGATATAAAAATCGGGATTGTTATCTCATACATAAAATTGATGACTATAACATAACTTAAATGCGAAGCCCACAAAAAAACTTTAAGCTTGATTTGACGAACAATTGAAGCCCAGCAAGTGTAGATGCCGTTGAAAATGAAGTCGAGCTTGCTAACTATATAGCCCAAAGAGACGTCGGACCAATCAATCTCCAAAATTTCTAAACTCCAAAACCCATACCGGAAAACCAATCGGCCAAAAATTCTTAAATGGACTTTGGGATGACCCATCTAAAATTCCTCCACTTAAATAAGGCGAACTAAATAATGAAGGACAAAGGACAATGAAAAAGGAGATGCTCAACGGATTCGATCTCGGAATCGCACCAAATGCATGAAGAAGAATGAGAATCCATCACTTGTAACTCACAAGCCTTAAATGATCATAAAAACTAAAGGTCCATTTAAATGCAAATTCTATCCCACTTGAACATCAGTACATGAATTGGGCCAACGAAATGTAGTAACATAAGCCAGCCGATTGGTGGGAACATAAAAAGAACAAATTAGGATAATAATCACGGAATGAAAAATTACCAACCCAAAAATGTTCCAAAAAGAAATTTGAGAACCGTTGAGAAGCTTCCATTTCCAACATTTAAGACCAACAACATTTGTGAGAGTGAACTAACTTGCACATGTTGAAACAATTGATTCTTCCAAACGAAATTCAAAATAGGTTGTGAAACTATAATGACCATCGTTTCTTGAATTGCTAAAAAATGAATTTGAAAATTATTGACCAAATCACCCGCCATTCGACCTTTATTAATGATCCCTAGGTCGTGGGTGTTCCATGAGGCTATCATGCTTTTGATAATTTTTTTGGTAATTCTTCCGCTGCCAATTTATCCATGACGCTACACAATTTTAAGGTTTCTTGTATAAAAGACCCATTGTACTCATTCCGTTTCAACATACTTGCATATTATCTGATTTCGTTATTAACTATAATGATCTCGTTATTAACTAGGGAGACGAAATTAATATTATCTGATTTTTTTTAGGGAGACTCACCATCATTTTTTTGTTTTGTTTTTAACAAAAACAAAATAACAAATAGGCTTGCTGGTAAACCCTTATTTTTGCTTCTACAGGGTTTAACATATCGGTAACACCGTCGTTGAAATTCACCGGCGTCTAATGGCCACCGTGTTACGGCGTCTCCTTTCACCACAGGCAATCGGAAACGTTCGACGTTCCGTCGCTTTCCGCCCTCCCTATTCTCGAACCCTATGCTCCGCTACTAACTACGATTCTTCCTACGATAATTCAGTCGCCGCCGCCTTGAATTTCGATCATCGTGTTCCCGCCACTATCATCACCGGTTTCCTCGGTTCCGGAAAGGTTGCTTAAATTTTAACACACATTTCTATTCCTAATTCTGTGTACGTATACAGTAGACGCATAGTGAATTTTTATTATTTAATTTTGTGATCGTGTATGAAATTAGGATATATAATTGTATAGTTATAGTTATAGTTATAGTTATAGTTATACTTTTGAATTGCAGACAACTCTATTGAATCATATTCTTACAGCTCAGCACGGCAAGCGGATTGCTGTGATCGAAAATGAGGTATAATGTGGTCTTCTATTGTTTTATCTCATTAGATATGTGGTTAATTTTGAAATGATTTGGTTAAGTTCTTAAGTTGCAATCTTAGGTTATAGTTTTTAATTTTCTTTTTTTATTTATGTAATAATGTTGTAGTTTGGGGAGGTGGATATTGATGGTTCGTTAGTGGCAAGTCATTCGTCTGCTAACGAGGATATTGTTATGGTGAATAATGGTTGTTTATGTTGTACTGTGCGCGGTGAGCTAGCCACGATGCTTTTGGAGTTGGTTAAAAAGAAACGAGACAAATTTGATCATATAGTCATTGAAACCACAGGTACGTTACGTACTTACGTCTCACTGTGCTTGGTGAACATTAAATATAACCTGGATCAATATATAATGTCACGATAATAGTGTCATCTGTTGTTATGAAAAGAACTGATATACTTTGTTTATGCATGTTGCAGGACTTGCAAAGCCTGGGCCTGTAATTGAAACGATTTGCAGCGACGAGCAAATTTCTCGTTATGTGAAACTTGATGGAGTTGTGACCTTGGTTGACTGTAAGCACGCGATGCAGCACTTGAATGAGGTGAAACCTAGATTTGTGGTTAATGAAGCAGTTGAACAAGTTGCGTATGCAGATCGTATTATTATGAACAAGGTTGGTGTTAATCTTTTGGTTCCTTTTCTTGGATGATTTATATAAAAAATTATAAGAGTTTGTCCAATTGTTGTTCTTTTCTGCTTAACGATAATTACAGATAGATCTGGTAAGTGATGCTGACTTGGAGGCCTTGACAAAGAAAATAAAGGTAGAGTTTTCCTATATACGGGTTCTTTTGTATCGTTGTATTTTTAAGATGGTAGTGCTATCTTGACAGATAATATGACAACTTGCTAATATAAATTGACAATGACAATGTATCATGTTATAAACCACACTTGTTTTGTACATATTATCAGATTATCATCACCCATAAGTCGTATGTATGTACTATGGGAGGATTGGGTTAGGCCCACTTGCCCAGAAACTAATCAGCATCTTAATAAAGTTTCTTTTAAATACTTAGAACCTTTGCATATGTTTAATGTCATATATACTGTACCTTGACGAAGTTATTACTTAAATGATAATTTAAAATAATTGGATGTTGCATGCTTCTTGTAACATGGTATCGTGTAACTCTTGATTTGGTTTGATGGATTTTGCAGCACATAAATGGAATGGCCCAGATAAAGCAAGCTAAATTTAGCCAAGTTGATATGGATTTTGTGTTGGGAGTGGGAGGTTATGATCTTGACAGGTGATAATTTATATCGTGTCTATTTTATACATACATAAACACTCGCTCTACTCTCGTACATTGAAGTTAACTGAAGCTTATGTAGCTGTAATTTGGCAAAGAAAGCATAATATTTGTTTCTTATACATCTTTTTGGTTATGGTTATGCAGAATTGATTCTGAAGTTCCATCAGATAGTACTCATTGTGAAAACCACAACCATGAACATGACCATGACCATGGTATGTATCACTTGTACAACGTATCATATGTATACGTTCTAAAAAACATGCTCTAATCGTATGGTAATATCATCATCATATGGCTTTTCAATAGAATGTGATAAAGGGCATCATCATGATCACAAGCATGATTCTGCTGTATCAAGTGTCAGCATTGTTTCTGAAGGAACTCTGGATCTTGATGAGGTGATTAGTTTATGCTCGTGCAAACATTGTTCGATTCTCTTTAGGCTGTTCGATACTCCTACAAATCTTAACATCCCTTTTTCTAACGTGTAACGTACAATTATCCAGCTTGATGATTGGCTTGAAAGGCTGGTGGAAGAAAAAGGGGAGGATCTATATAGGATGAAAGGCGTCTTGTCAGTGAATGACTCTGACGCTCGCTACGTTTTTCAGGTTTTATTTTCATTATTCCATAACTAATTGTGTTTATTTGTTTATTTTCGCTCATGAATATTATGTTGAAAATTTGATGATTCTTTAATTCATTTAGGGGGTGCATTCGACTTTAGATGGATGCCCAGGCAAACCATGGGGGCCAAACGAGAAGAGAATAAACAAGCTTGTATTCATTGGAAGGAACTTGGATGAATCGGCTTTAAGAAAAGGTTTCAATGGTTGTTTGGCATAATCCGTTATAGAAGATTATTGATTTGTGAAAGTTGCATTTGGTAATTTTGTATGAAATCATAGTTAATTATTGGCCAAACTAACTATTGTAGCAAGACAAAATTGAGTGAGGAGTCCCGTGATATGTTCAAAAATGCTAACATAGTCCAAAAGAATTTTTTTCGTCTAACGGTAGTCGCCGTAGTATATGCCCGTCGCACGGGGAGTCCAATTTGCTAACAGTTACTAATTTTTTCGTTATATTCTATCACATGCTAGGCATGAGAGGGTAAAGTTGTCAACTTACATATCTCATCCCAATTTCATCTTTTTCCTTAATTTTCAGATCCTATTTTGTTCACCAAATTTATAAACATTTCAATTCAATCAGTTCATTGAATTTCCAATAAAATTATCATCTTCATACTCGATTAATCGTTCCCCAAAGCCAAGAACATTAAACTTCTCATTGACCGTAGCAATCGATAGAGTCTCAATTTTAGGGCATCCTTTTATCTCTTTACAAAATAGCAACCAACATTTTTAAAGAGTACTTACCTTTTCCAATGTAAGTAATCAAAACCGAGTTATCAGATCTTATGATCATAAGTAATGCAAATGTGTAAATCTAGGCTACATTATAATTAGAGTGGTGCATATATCCGGTACAATATAAGAAGAATAACATAGCACTGATGTCGACAAACCCATTTGTATATCTAGATCTTCAAATTTTTCGGCATCACCTTGGCCAGAGGTGCCATGTCGACAATCCGGAGGACAATGTGATAAAGCGAAGAGGTAATCAATCGAATTGAAGTTTACCTTAGTTCTTAAAATTGGCCGCAACTGTTCTACGTTGCAAATTAAAAATTTTAGCTGCTGCTGCTATTTTTTTGAAAAAAGAAATGACGAGTATTTATAGGTTTAGGATTTTTGGGTCAATCACTAATTTTGATCTTTGCTGCAAAGTGTTGTTGTTACCAACTTTACCTCATCTAATGTTGTGAATTAAGGGTTGTTGGTGATCTTGTGATACATGGACCTAGTGTAAGTTTGTCATGAAAGTATGTTATTTCCTTAAGTGACTATTTTAACTTCACATTCCTAGCACGTGATTAGGCATAACAAAAAAGTTAATGACAGTCATTGGACTTCCTGTGCAACGGGTGTATACTACGGGCATTCTTCAAAGTGAAAAAATTCTTTTGAACCACATTACACAGAAACTCCCTGGCAAATGCTGTCTTGTATGAACTTTAAGTCTCTTTAAGACACCAGTTAGCTAATAGATCATTGGAACACGTTGGATTTGAAGTTGGGGCCTGTCATATGAATGCCTTGTTTAAAATGGGTAAGGTTCGAATCCTACTCTTGGTAATGATTTGCAACACTAGGCTAAGTAGTATGAACTTATTCAAACCTAAAACAACCGTATGAGATGTAATTTTGGCAGAGTCAGTTTATTGTGTTTGAAGTTATCTGAAATGAATGACCCAAGGGGTCTATTTATAGGAGGAAAAGTTTGTTACATGAGTGAGTGACGTGGCACATGTATCACTTGTGTGCATAACAAACTTTCCAGAATATTCGGAATGACGTGGCAGAGGTGCTCCGCTCGTGTGCCACTGACTTGATATTTTGGAGCACATGTGTAGGCTACCAGATAGCGTAGAGGATTGCCCAAGTTAAAGGGCTTACGTGTAAACACGACCTAAATTATTCCCCAAGTATTTTTTTCACGACAACTCTTATCTGACCATTCTTTATCCGACATTTTTTGTCGGATCATTCTATCCGGAAACCTTCAATCCAGCCTATTTGACCACTGTACCGGTATGCTTTGTTTAACCATAAATGATCTTTTCCTTGCTAACCTTTGTTCTTATTTCCTTTGGTATTCTTAAAATAATGTTATAGCATTAGCTGACTCCGGTGCTGTTTATGAATATTTTAATACGTGTTGGCCTCGATTTTTTGTATATGGATAATCCGTATACAAAATAAGGATTATTTGATACCGACTAGAGGATGTACCATTAATACTTGATCATGCCACATATGGTATTCAGTGGAGATATTGTACGGGCACCAAATTCTTACGAGATTGCTTTGATGAGTTTTCAAAGAAAACACATAATTTGATTGTTCATGGATGACAAACTAGAAAAGAAAAAAGACGAAAGTTCCATAAAGAAGGACAAGAGGTCAATTCGTCTGGATTCCATCTAAATCGACCAAATCAATATTTCCTGTGACTTTGTGGAGCAAGTTCAAACGATCTACACCTTTTGCCAAATCTCTTTTAAGACTTAAATACATATTGTTTTAGATTGTTGCCCACTTCATATTCCTTTGATTTGATATGACACTTTAAAAAATAAATATTTAATAACGTCGACCGTTTATTGCTTCCTTTCAAAAAAAGATAAATGGTTGGTTTGTAACAATAACTATTTATGTACAGTCGATGTTGTATTTTATTATATTTTATTTTAAACAAAATTTTTATACATGTAGCTTCAGTATTTTATTATATTTTACTTTAAACAAAAAATTTATTTTATAATTTATATAATGTAGCTTTTATATTTATATACAACTAAGTAGTATAGTACTCCGTAGTAGCGTATGCAAAATGGTTATTTGGCTTTTTTTTCCTTATTCTCCCATTTGTCGCTGAGAGTGGGGTCATGTGGTGGAATATTCTGCTGCCACCGTCTTTTCCGGCTTCATTGCAAACATCTCCCTTCCCCTTTTGACAATTTCTTCTATTTTTCTATTCGTATTATCATTCAAAACATTTTCTATGTCACAAAAAAAAAAAAAAAAATAATAATAAAAAAATAAAAAAATACATATATCTCCTTATTAATACGTCCCAGTTTTACTTTGAAACATGAACTATCATGTTTGTGATTTTACGCTTTATTATAGAAACAATATTTTTTTTTTGAAAAGCAAAAATATTATTATTATTATATGGAATATTACAATACAAGTCCCTATATGCTTTTATACAATGCTATAAACGAAACGGATCAGCTGAGAAAATATGGAATAATTATCTGAACTTATGATCGGGGGAGACGTAGACTAGATAACACTACGAGGGACGAACTTGCGTAAAAGAACAACAAGCGGGGAAGGAGGGGACAACCGTGCCGATCAAGCGACTACAAAGTTGACACACAACCAACCCATTTAATCTAACCCACATAGGCTATATAGAATAGCGAAACCATCCCGATTTGAATTAAGTTATGTTAACCGACGCCTATGCGGTTTGAAGGAGGTGACACGTAAAATGACGGGTTGAGTAGCCATTGATGCCAATCGATAGGTGTTTTCTTCCGTGAACGATTTGAGATCCAGCTAAAGCTTTGAGATTGGATCTCGGAGATTATCACAGCGGGGTTCCATATTTTTCCGGAAAAAATCTTTAAGTTCCTATGTTTCCAAATAATGTAGCACGCAATCCATTTAGCAGCTTGCCATATTGAAGAACCAATGGAATTATGTGATATGCCTTGATCCGAGATGATGGCATCATTGATGTTAGAGATACTTATGTTGTTTTGATTCCACCAATCTAGAAATTGTATCCATATTGAAGATACTTTTTGACAATTTAACAACGCGTGATCAATGGTTTCAATTTGGTGCTCACATAAGGGACATAAGATGGTGTGAAGGTCAATTCCTTTTTTATCGAGTTCGCTTCTAACAATATATCTTTAGATTATTGTTTGTGGAAAACTTTTTTGAGATCGACAATATCGGAATCACCCAGAGGGGACTTAACCACCTTCGCGATCATATGTCAGTCACACACACGTTAGAAGAAAACTCTTCACACACAATCGCGCGATGCACCCGGTGTGCTTTGGATTAAATTGAGTGGCTTACGGCATGGACCTTGTCACCACAACATAAAAAAACCTCCCCCTGGGCTTATGGCATAAAAAGCTTTGGTTCGATTGATTGAAAAGTCATATCGTTTGCATCAACACATATGATTTCACTATGTAAATTAGACATTGTTTTAAGTAGTTTATAATTATAACATGCAAATGCAAATTGACAATCAATACACAATTTTTATTCATAAATTTTTTATTGATAAAAAGTTTTTAATAACAGATAAAAATGGGTTAAAGTAGAGAGTAGTTTTTATTAATAAATTAAGAAAAATAATCATATCTTATGATGAAGAAAAACATGACAAAAACAATTTCAAACGACACTGAACATACCCCATTGACAAAATACATGTTCAATTTATATTTTATAGCATATATAGTCAAAATATTAGATAATGATATTTGAAGTGGTTTTGTATATTTGTTTTCTAAATTAAAAACAACGTACGTTAATTACAAATTTACAACCGTGTTGCGAATAATTATGGAAGTGTTTTGGAATCTTTGCTATTATAAACTTATAAAATAAGCACCGAATTTGATCAATATAAAAATAAAAATGGCGTGAAACTGTGAATACATATGAGAGGGAAGTGTGAGACGTGGCACGTGACCGCACGAATATTCCACTCCGCTTGTATGCCGGACAGAATAATCCATGCTGGCAATCACCTTACAGCAATAATCACCTACTTCTAAATTTCTACCTTTTAACTACAACAGCCATAGCAACGCTATTCAACGTTAATTATACACGTTCGCTTAAAAAACGGGGTCAACTATTTAAAAGCTCTTTCTAAAACCATCTTTAACCATGATGCGCGTGTTAGCGTGTTACTGGGTGCCTGGATAGAGTGGGTGCTTGGCGGACGTGCTAGTAAACTGGTAAATAATGGGTGACGTGTTAGGTGATGCGTTAAAATCTGATTAAAAGTTATGTGAAAAAGACGATAAAAAATAATTAATAAGGAAATTTGAACCAATAAAAAAACTGCACGCCACATTTTTTTTATCGTGCTCCTTGCGCCCACGCCAGCTAGCACTTGGCTAGCACGCAATGGTTAATATGCGTGTTGGCCAACACTTAGGGGAGCTCGCTCCCGTTAGAGAAGGCCTAAATGTAAACGTAAACGTGGGTTCAAGCCTCCTTCATATCAAGAATTTTACACCTTTTTTCACAATGAATTAGTTTCGTTCCCTTAACATAGAGGATATTCGAATGTAATTCATAGACATTCTACTATTTCGAGATGAGCTTTATAAGCTTCTATAAAAAAACACATAATTTGAGTTCCCATCGATCTACATTTTTTTGCAAATAATTACTTGCCTTTAGATCCTATCATTTCCAAATAGTTAATTAGTCTAACGAATCATATATGTACATTAGTACCAACTTTACTAATTAGTCACCGTAGGTTCTTTTGTTTTGTACTTTTGTTTTCTATGTAACAATTTTTTTACTTGAAATATTAGGGGGTACTCTTGCGACAAAAAATACACAGTTTAAGAAAAAATGACTGTCACATGTACTTTTATTTACTTTACAGTTTTACCTTTTTTTTTTTTTTTATATGCAAAAGTTAAGGGAAATTTAGGTTATTATTCTTATATGTTTGTGAAAGTTGACTCTTAATTTGTATATATAAAAGTTGCCTCTTAATTTAGTACCGTCCAAAAATGAATACTGAATAATCAAAATGATGAGGAAATATAACTTTATAAAACTCGAGCAAGTTCATAAAATAAAATACAACGAAAATACAACAGGGTCCAACGGATACAACCAAAATTTAACAAATTTATTATCTATGTATTCGTGAAATTAATAATTGAAGTAACATATTACGGAGTACTAGATTAATGATTGAAATTCAAATTAATTGTTGAATTTAAAATGATATTAATAGCTGATAGTTGATTTCAAAAGAGAGGTAACCGGAATTTATAGTTGTAATTTAAATTATTATCTAAAAAGGTTATTTACTTTAATTTTATTAATTAGTTCTTGATAAAAGAATATGTGAATACATTGAAGCCGGCTGGCTGGGGTGGTGTGGTATAGTGGAATTGTCATGTTGTTTGAGATTCCTCGCCGATCTTTCCTCCCGATGTTCCCCGTCTTCTTAAATTACCAAATTAACTCTATTTCTCTACCTAACATTTTTGTATTTTGGGTTTAATATTTCCCATTATATTGGGTTTAATATATATATTTTTTATATCCAGTTTATTATTGGCTTTAAAATCGTAGTTTACAATCTTATCTATTTAACTTTCATATGTGTATTGTATGTAATTTAGCTTTAAATCGTATTTAACATGGATAAAATTTGAATGTTTTTCTCTTAATTGCAACAGTTGCACACTCTGCAACGTGTTCTTGTTGTTAGATACTGTTAGATCTAGCCATATGGAGCTTCTCGTGTGTAATGGGCTGGGCTACATCCTGGCCTCTACGTGTTTTTAATAATAATATTGCTTTTCGAAGAAGAAAAAAACATTCACATATAGAAGTGTCCGGTCATGCCTTGACGATTCCCTTTACCATATGCTCCTCATCCTACCCGATGGAACAAAGCCATTCCCATTAAGGCAAATTGTTGGTTATAGTTTTGGTTAGAAGATGAATATGGTTGCTAGCTATATTGGTAAAATGGATGTTATCCCACATAGGTGGGAGGAAGAACTTGGAAGGGGGTGACTTGGTTATAAAAGGAGTGTTAAGCCTCACTTCCAAATTGCACCAATCAATACACTTTAAGTATTTGATTATTTCTTTCTTTCTTACCCTTGTTTGAGAGTTGTATTAGTTAAATATTTTTGGAGAGTGTAGTTGGCTTAAGAGAGTCGTCTATATCATTGTAACAATTTGTGATATAGTGTATTTCTCTCTTTGGGGGCCGGTGGTTTTTCTCCTGTTTTGGAGTTTTCACGTTAAATCTTGTGTTGTGTATTGTTTTTATTTCTTTACTATTATTGTTGGGCTGGGTGGTGGGAATTAGTGAGACCGTAATTTCCCAACAACTGGTATCAGAGCGTCAGGTTTGACGAGGGTCTCGGTTATAGGAGTCGGAGTATGCTCTGTGGTTGCCACGGGAGTGGATCGTCCACATCAGAAACGAGTTCTATCGATCGTATAGGGTATCTGGTTAGACAATATTTTTTCTGATTCGTAGTAATAGTTGGATTTGTTAGTGGCGAGATTTAAAGGGTCCTGGCTACCTGCTACATCTTTTGGCTATTCGAAACGTGAGCAAAATCAGAGAAAGTGTTGTTTATAGGATACGGATACAATGTCGAAGTTCAGTCCAATGAGGTTTGATGTAGAGAAATTTGATGGGATGATCAATTTTGGCTTATGGCAGGTTCAAGTCAAGGATGTGTTGATTCAGTCCGGTTTACACAAGGCTTTGAAAGGTAAACCCACCTTTGTTCCCGGCAGTGATTCTAGCAGTAAGTTCGATGAAGAAGAATGGGATGATATGGATTTGAGGGCAGCAAGTGTGATTCGTTTGTGTCTTGCAAAGAACGTGCTTGCAAATGTGCACGGGTTATCAACGGCAAAGGAGCTTTGGGTTAAACTAGAGCAGTTGTACCAGGGCAAGGGCATCTCAAATCGGTTGTGTCTTAAAGAACAATTTCATACTCTGCGTATGGATGGGGGTTCAAAGATTTCAGATCATCTAAGTATTCTTAATGGTATTGTTTCAGAACTGGAGGCTATTGGAGTTAAAACGGATGATGAAGATAAAGCTTTGAGGTTGATATTATCTTTATCATCGTCTTATGAACACATGAAACCTATTTTGATGTATGGGAAGAAAACTCTGAAGTTTGAAGACGTTACTAGCAAGCTCCTATTCGAGGAGAAAAGACTGGAAGGTAACGGGGTCTCGTCATCAGAAGATACGATAGTGTTGTGTTCGGATAGGCAGAAGAGAAACTCTAGAAAGAATCTGACATGCTGGAAGTGCGGGAAGACTGGACATGTAAGGGTTAATTGTCCCGGTGGAGCTAATCCGGCAAATGGCTCCAAAGACGCTAACATTGTCTCCGTTGTTACGGAGAGTGACGAATTCCTCTGAAGTCACGTCATCCTCATGGTGTGTCCGCGCCACCATGGAAAGGGATGTTCGTTAGCGGTTCCACAAATTGTACATGGGCATTGGTTTGGCGTTGATGCAAGGTGTGTGGTGGAAACTGATGTTGTAGCTGATGAAACTTCCAGGGAAAGCCAAACAGGAAGTTGCACCATAACTGTTCAGCTAGTTATACAACATGTGCCGAGGTGAAATGCTTGGAATGCGATATTCTAAGTGCTATACTCTTTATGGTGGAGTATGATAATTCTGTTAAGAGTTATGATTGTCTGTTATGACAATGATTGTCGGGTCTTGACAATATTCGATGAAGATGCAAATTTTATTTCTTGGGTTAGAGATAATGTCAGCGGCATGAAGATGAGGATCTTGAAGTTGTCGTCAAGGAAGCATCTACGTCGGTTATCCTTGCAATGTGGAATCATGGTTATCTTCTTCTATCCAAAAGGTGGAGATTTGTTGGTTATAGTTTTGGTTAGAAGATGAATATGGTTGCTAGCTATATTGGTAAAATGGATGTTATCTCACATAGGTGGGAGGAAGAACTTGGAAGGGGGTGACTTGGTTATAAAAGGAGTGTTAAGCCTCACTTCCAAATTGCACCAATAAATACACTTTAAGTATTTGATTATTTCTTTCTTTCTTACCCTTGTTTGAGAGTTGTATTAGTTAAATATTTTTGGAGAGTGTAGTTGGCTTAAGAGAGTCGTCTATATCATTGTAACAATTTGTCATATAGTGTATTTCTCTCTTTGGGGGCCGGTGGTTTTTCTCCTGTTTTGGAGTTTCCACGTTAAATCTTGTGTTGTGTATTGTTTTTATTTCTTTACTATTATTGTTGGGCTGGGTGGTGGGAATTAGTGAGACCGTAATTTCCCAACACAAATATCTGCGTACGGCGAATAATTTGAAATTGTCTTTCTACCAGTCCAAATATCTCAATTTGTGGCACTAAAATTCATTCTATTTTATGCCCGGTTTGTAGTGCTGGCGTCGAGTCACAAGGGCACAAGGTCATCTTCTCGTATTACGTAAAACATTAAAGGATATTTAAAATTGCATTTAACGATCAGTAGATATCACTTGGACAAATTTATCTTCAACTGAGTAGTTAAAGGATCTTTTTCAATGGATCGATAACTGGAAAGGAAGTAGTACTCAAAAGGATCGGCTTTATTGTATAAATGTTACATCTCTTTGGTGGCTTTAGAAAATTTCAGAATGGCGTTTCGCTTAATATTCATATATGTATTCTTTTCGATATTACGTATTTTTCTTGGCTAAAAGCTAGATTTTTTTTTTGGGCAAAAAAAACTATAACATTATAACAGATTTGAAGATCAACAAGTACAAACGATACAGAAGTAAACCAAACAAACAAAGGTCTAGTCTAACACAAGACAAAATCTATAACACAAGTAAACTCTATATCGACTACACTAAACTATTACAAGATACGACAACGTCGACCGCCATTGATCAGTCGGAAGGAACAACAACACAACAGCACAGCAAAACACCGCCTTGCCACCCCCTCGAGGAGTGGGGAAAATTCCAAACACTTGGTCTCGTCGGACCAGTTCTTGTTGCGGGCTATACCCTCATATTTTTATAGGAAATCATATGATCGGAAAAACCATCATAGTATCCCAAGGTAAGCAGAATTATTGGTAGCGAAACGGAAACATGGCTAAGTATGTGAGCCGCAAAATTTTCTCCGGCTGGGGCAGTTTCAAATGAAGGTTTAACAGTTACGCTTTTCATCCCTGCCTACAGGTTTTTAATTATGTTTTCAGCCTTTCCAGGCTGCTCAAATTCGTGCACCATGTCGTCAGGCGCAACGTTCATTAGCGTGTAGATCAATTTTGCTTGGTTTCTGGTGCGCTGCTCCCGTGTTTGCGCGAGAGATGCGCCAGGAGATTCTTTTCTTGCGAACGATGTCCCCCGCATGAAGGTCGTTGGGTTGAACCTAGACGCGGATGAAGGGGCATCTTGAAGGGGCGCTGGGGAAGGCCGCACGCCCTGAAAGCATGGGACTGCTGTGGTTACTAACACTTTTACGAGGGCATTTCGATACCGGGTAAGTCGGCGTGAACCCTGTATGAGTGGAGTCCGAGGCCCAAGGTATTGGAGTTGATGGCTCAGGATGGGTGTTAGGATTTATGTTCATGAAATGTTACCTGTAACCGTAAAGAGATCATGTAATGGGCTGTAAGTCCGATTACGCGGGTAAGAGCTGCGCTATGTCGATAGTGCGTGTGGTGAGATTGGCGTATGTCATACTAATAATAGTATAGGTGTAAGTAGAGGTGAATCCCCTTTATCCCTCCTCCTTTGTATCGTGATTCAGACCTCCTACTTATAGTGTAATATTGCTTTGACCATTAGTGTCACGTTATAGGACAAGGAGATCATGGTCTGTCCTAACAGTATCAATTTGCTTAAAGGGCCGACAAAAGTAAAAAAGCATCCTGTTAGACCTGCTTCTTGTCTGCCACATCCATCCTGCAAGCTATTTTTTTTTTTTTTTTTTTTTTTTTTTTGAAAAGCCAACAAATTATATTAATAAAAAGAGATACAACCAGGAGGGCCTAAGGCCAATATACAAATAATGCTACAATCATAGAGCTATCAGCTAAACACGAAAAAAATGCTTAAAAATTAGAGCAAACGCGAGAATATAGACAGTGTGTATGGTTAATTGTTGATAGGAAAAAGCCTTCACCCGCCGGTTACTGTAGTGACCCGAACTTTTCCATGTTTATATATATTAATTGAGATTGATATTTACATGATTAAATGTTTCCAACATGTTAAGCAATCAAACTTGTTAAGACTTGATTAATTGAAATATGTTTCATATAGACAATTGACCACCCAAGTTGACCGGTGATTCACGAACGTTAAAACTTGTAAAAACTATATGATGACATATATATGGATATATATATATATAGTTAACATGATACTATGATAAGTAAACATATCATTAAGTATATTAACAATGAACTACATATGTAAAAACAAGACTACTAACTTAATGATTTTTAAACGAGACATATATGTAACGATTATCGTTGTAAAGACATTTAATGTATATATATCATATTAAGAGATATTTATACATGATAATATCATGATAATATAATAATTTAAAATCTCATTTGATATTATAAACATTGGGTTAACAACATTTAACAAGATCGTTAACCTAAAGGTTTCAAAACAACACTTACATGTAACGACTAACGATGACTTAACGACTCAGTTAAAATGTATATACATGTAGTGTTTTAATATGTATTTATACACTTTTGAAAGACTTCAATACACTTATCAAAATACTTCTACTTAACAAAAATGCTTACAATTACATCCTCGTTCAGTTTCATCAACAATTCTACTCGTATGCACCCGTATTCGTACTCGTACAATACACAGCTTTTAGAGGTATGTACTATTGGTATATACACTCCAATGATCAGCTCTTAGCAGCCCATGTGAGTCACCTAACACATGTAGGAACCATCATTTGGCAACTAGCATGAAATATCTCATAAAATTACAAAAATATGAGTAATCATTCATGACTTATTTACATGAAAACAAAATTACATATCCTTTATATCTAATCCATACACCAACGACCAAAAACACCTACAAACACTTTCATTCTTTAATTTTATTCATCTAATTGATCTCTCTCAAGTTCTACCTTCAAGTTCTAAGTGTTCTTCATATATTCTACAAGTTCTAGTTACATAAAATCAAGAATACTTTCAAGTTTGCTAGCTCACTTCCAATCTTGTAAGGTGATCATCCAACCTCAAGAAATCTTTGTTTCTTACAGTAGGTTATCATTCTAATACAAGGTAATAATCATATTCAAACTTTGGTTCAATTTCTATAACTATAACAATCTTATTTCAAGTGATGATCTTACTTGAACTTGTTTTCGTGTTATGATTCTGCTTCAAGAACTTCGAGCCATCCAAGGATCCGTTGAAGCTAGATCCATTTTTCTCTTTTACAGTAGGTTTATCCAAGGAACTTAAGGTAGTAATTATGTTCATAACATCATTCGATTCATACATATAAAGCTATCTTATTCGAAGGTTTAAACTTGTAATCACTAGAACATAGTTTAGTTAATTCTAAACTTGTTCGTAAACAAAAGTTAATCCTTCTAACTTGACTTTTAAAATCAACTAAACACATGTTCTATATCTATATGATATGCTAACTTAATGATTTAAAACCTGAAAACACGAAAAACACCGTAAAACCGGATTTACGCCGCCGTAGTAACACCGCGGGCTGTTTTGGGTTAGTTAATTAAAAACTATGATAAACTTTGATTTAAAATTTGTTATTCTGAGAAAATGATTGTTATTATGAACATGAAACTATATCCAAAAATTAGGGTTAAACTCAAAGTGGAAGTATGTTTTCTAAAATGGTCATCTAGACGTCGTTCTTTCGACTGAAATGACTACCTTTACAAAAACGACTTGTAACTTATTTTTCTGACTATAAACCTATACTTTTTATATTTAGATTCTAAAATAGAGTTCAATATGAAACCATAGCAATTTGATTCACTCAAAACGGATTTAAAATGAAGAAGTTATGGGTAAAACAAGATTGGATAATTTTTCTCATTTTAGCTACGTGAAAATTGGTAACAAATCTATTCCAACCATAACTTAATCAACTTGTATTGTATATTATGTAATCTTGAGATACCATAGACACGTATACAATGTTTCGACCTATCATGTCGACACATCTATATATATTTCGGAACAACCATAGACACTCTATATGTGAATGTTGGAGTTAGCTATACAAGGTTGAGGTTGATTCCAAAATATATATAGTTTGAGTTGTGATCAATACTGAGATACGTATACACTGGGTCGTGGATTGATTCAAGATAATATTTATCGATTTATTTCTGTACATCTAACTGTGGACAACTAGTTGTAGGTTACTAACGAGGACAGCTGACTTAATAAACTTAAAACATCAAAATATATTAAAAGTGTTGTAAATATATTTTGAACATACTTTGATATATATGTATATATTGTTATAGGTTCGTAAATTAACCAGTGGCCAAGTCTTACTTCCCGACGAAGTAAAAATATGTGAAAGTGAGTTATAGTCTCACTTTTAAAATCTAATATTTTTGGGATGAGAATACATGCAGGTTTTATAAATGATTTACAAAATAGACACAAGTACGTGAAACTACATTCTATGGTTGAATTATTGAAATCGAATATGCCCCTTTTTATTAAGTCTAGTAATCTAAGAATTAGGGAACAGACACCCTAATTGACGCGAATCCTAAAGATAGATCTATTGGGCCTAACAAACCCCATCCAAAGTACCGGATGCTTTAGTACTTCGAAATTTATATCATATCCGAAGGGTGTCCCGGAATGATGGGGATATTCTTATATATGCATCTTGTTAATGTCGGTTACCAGGTGTTCACCATATGAATGATTTTTATCTCTATGTATGGGATGTGTATTGAAATATGAAATCTTGTGGTCTATTATTATGATTTGATATATATAGGTTAAACCTATAACTCACCAACATTTTTGTTGACGTTTTAAGCATGTTTATTCTCAGGTGATTATTAAGAGCTTCCGCTATCACATACTTAAATAAGGACGAGATTTGGAGTCCATGCTTGTATGATATTGTGTAAAAACTGCATTCAAGAAACTTATTTTGTTGTAACATATTTGTATTGTAAACCATTATGTAATGGTCGTGTGTAAACAGGATATTTTAGATTATCATTATTTGATAATCCACGAAAAGCTTTTTAAACCTTTATTGATGAAATAAAGGTTATGGTTTGTTTTAAAATGAATGCAGTCTTTGAAAAACGTCTCATATAGAGGTCAAAACCTCGCAACGAAATCAATTAATATGGAACGTTTTTAATCAATAAGAACGGGACATTTCAGTTGGTATCAGAGCGTTGGTCTTAGAGAACCAGAATTTTGCATTAGTGTGTCTTATCGAGTTTGTTAGGATGCATTAGTGAGTCTGGACTTCGACCGTGTTTACTTGAAAAATGATTGCTTAACAAATTTTGTTGGAAACTATATATTTTTAACATGTGAATATTATGTGATATATTAATCTCTTAACGCGTTTGATATTATGTGATAGATGTCTACCTCTAGAACAAGTCCCATTGACTCACCTAATAATAATGAAGAGTCAAATGTAAATTGGAATGATTCGTGGACTGATTCACAAGTTCCCGAAGAGGAACCGGAAGAAGAGTCGGAACCGGAAGAAGAATCGGAATCGGAAGAAGAATCGGAACCGGATGAAGAAATAGAACCGGTGGGGGAAATAATAAAACGGTTAAGTAAAAGAAAATCCTCAACCAACCGACCAAGGTTAATTATGGTCAATGGTGTTTCCACCAAGGAAGCAAAATATTGGGAGGATTACCAATTCTCCGATGAATCGGATTCCGACGAGAATTTCGATGATGTTATAGAAATTACCCCAACTGAATTTAAAAAGGCAAAAGAAAATAATAAGGGAAAGGGCATAAAAATAGAGAAATCTAATTCCAACCCCGATGAACTTTATATGTATCGTCAACCCCCGAAGTCCTTAAGTTGTAACAATGACCCGGGAACCTCTAAACCACCAGGTTTTTCTAAACCAATGTGGAAAACGACGGCTCGTATTAGGGGAACATCATATATCCCTAGAAACTTGGCAAAACGAACCAAAACCGAAGAAGAAGAAACAAGCGAGTCGGAATAAGATAGTTGTATTCGTGTGGTGTAATATATGTAATATAGTGTGCTTATGCTTTATGATATATGTAAAAATTGCTTGTATTAATAAGTATTTTTTTTTATGAATCTAACTCTTGTCTATTTTACAGTATAAAAACACAAAATGGATAGACAACCCAATATTTTAAGAGACCTACCCGGAGACATGATTGATGAAATCTTGTCTAGAGTCGGTCAGAATTCTTCGGCACAACTATTTAAGGCGAGATCAGTTTGTAAGACATTCGAAGAACGTTCCAAGAATGCCTTGGTTTATAAAAGGCTTTCGTTCGAAAGATTGGGGATATCACATTGGGAAATCCATAAGTTACGATGTGTTTACTTTGACGCATATATTGCGGGGAACCCAAATGCTATTTTACGAAATGGGTTAAGAAATTATTTTGACTCAATATATCCGAATATTGGACTTCGTGATTTAGAAAAAGCGGCTAACATGCAACATAAAGAAGCATGTTATGCTTACGGATTAGTAATGTTCGCTTCTCACCAAAGTGAGAACAAGAACATCGGGCTACAACTATTAAACAAAACATTCCCACAAGTGACGGAGTCGGTAATTGGGGTAAGAAATGAGGTTTTTAGATTGTTACGGGACTGTTGGACATTACGTAACCCTCGTCCCTTTGACGACGTTACAACACGCAGTCTTATCAACGGCCATAACGGTTATGTTTCACAAGACCAAGGATGGGAAGTAATCCTAGTAAAACCAGAATGCATGACTTGTTTCTGGACGTATGAATTACGTGTCTTTATTGCCTTTGCTGAACGACTTGTGTACTAGCTAGAATTATCTTC